>NW_024745964.1:0-12683 GCF_018991925.1 Homarus americanus
AAAAAAACTATTTTTATATAAAAAAAAATAATAAACATTTTTATATAAAAAAATATATATATATATATAAAAACAATATTTTTATATAAAAAAAAATTTATATAAAAAAAATATAAAAAAAAATATATATATATATAAAAATATTTTTATATAAAAAAATTTTTATAAAAAACAAAATTTATAAAAAAAAATATAAAAAAAATATTTTTATATAAAAAAATTTCATATAAAAAAAAATAAAAAAATTTTATATAAAAAAAAAATATTTTTATATATAAAAAAAAATTTTATATATAAAAAAATATTTTATATAAACAAAAATTTATACATTAAAAAAAAATTTATATAAAACAAAAATATATTTTTATATAAAAAAAAATACAAAAATTTTATATAAAAAAAACATTTATATAAAAAATAATATTTTTATAAAAAAACAAATTTTATATAAAAAAAATAAAAAATAAATTATATAAATTTATATAAATATCTGTGAACGGACTGGTTAATTGGACAAGCAGCCGATTCAAGGTTGGTAACTAAACTTGTAACCTTATGTTATATATATGTATGTTTATATGCTGCATTTATTGAATGTATATATTATATATTATGTTACTTCTTACGAAATGTGTTAGGCATATTGTGACCGAGAACAGAGAATAAAGAGCCAGCCAGACAGACCGTGTGACTCTTAATTCTCCCATTAAATAACCCAAGATACTACACCTTAAACACACATCAACGTAATAATTAAAGGCTAATACAAATCCTCACTCGATATCCACCTTCAACACACGCCTCCTTCAACCACCCTATATCGACCTTCTACGTCACACTGGACAATTTCCCATTTTCTGCTAGCTGGGCCCATTGTAATAGGCCCCTGTCTCATCAACAGAACATATTATATAAATGGGTCAATACATCTGATATTATATTCAGATTCACCCCCTGTAACTTTCCACTGTCTATGAGTGAGACACAATATGGACACGTGAGTGGGCAACTCACCCAAGAGGGCGAGACCCATAGCTCAGCATTTCTGTAAGCACGCACTGCGATGCCCTTAAGCTTCAGTAACTCGCCTCAACTCGTATCGTAAGGACGTGACCTAACGTTTATCATACATAAACGCCGTCCCTTTCTCATTCACTCCTAGACAGTGAGACTTACGGTTGATATACACTCAGGAATTATATCTACAACCTTTTATAATGAAACAAAGGAACTACCGTTTGGGTTTCGTTACTTAAAACCCAAATATAAATATGTGTGAACGGACTGGTTAATTGGACAAGCAGCCGATTCACCATCCCTAAATTAAAGATCACATGATATGAACGTTTGTTGATTTGTATATGTTATAATTATAGGGAAAGTTTTGCTATACAAGTGTCATGACGCAGATGTCTGGCACAGGTGGGACATGTAATGTAGACATATATAAAAAAGCGGTCCGACTAATTACCCAAATGTAGCCGCAATGAAGTCAAATAATGGTCCTAGATGAATAAATCGGACTGCCAATCACTTCTCGACTAGTATTTGGTGTCACAAAGTCTCAAAAATATTGGAAAACTTAATTTAAACTGAGTTAATAGATCGAGTGCATGTACCGATAAAACGCTGACCGCCATGTAACTAGGGGAGACAACTGTTGTCGTTTCTCAGCAAATATTTTTTCTATTCAATTGAATATAATGCTTCACCCTTCAGTTATGTAAACACAAAACAACTAATTTACCTTATTTGTGTTAGGCGGAGGTAGAGTCTCGGTCCTTTTCTTCCAAACTTCGTACCTGTTTCTTCACTTCGTCTTCTTTGCATCTTGAGGTAAAGTGACATAAAAATACTACTCATCTGTGTCGACTACAACACAACACAGACCTTGTTAGTAGAACTGATCCCTAAAGCTGAAAATTTTACTGTAATAAGCCTCAGTGTGTCTCACTACCTGAAGTTGGCACCGTTATACGTTTCCAGCACTGGCGGGGCAGGTGTTAGTACACTACAGAGAACATCTAATATCCTCCCCTGACACATCAAGGCTCATGGGTCAACAAATCACAAATATGTGGTTTATGGACCTGTAATACTCTAGAAACTCAAATTAAAAATAATACTAATAATAATAATAATGATGACATTTAATTCTGGATGTTACGTTAATCAGCTAAGCTCAAACAGGTAACTTGCATTTACCTTAACCATTTCTGAAAAAGAAAATATTGTATTAGATATAGAATGTATGTGCATCCATTAAACAGGCTGCTTTATGAATCATAGTACTAACACAACCAATATTTAACATCTCTACATAATAAGGATTACAAAACACAATTATGTTGTGGTTGCCGAGGTAGTGGTAAGGCTAACTGAAACAATTTTATTGATGTATTAAACAATGTAATGTATTAACTCAGTCACTATCGAGTCTCACCCAAGAGGCATATATCGCTGTTTTCTTCTCTTTATTCAACAGTACATTTCCTTTGATGAATAAAATACAAATATGGTGATGGACAAAAAAAATCATGAAAACTGCTTGAGGCAAATCTAAATCTATCCAAAAGTTATCAAATGTCTTTAGTTTTACCTATATATGCTGCCCTACAGCTAGCACACGTAAATTGATAAACGACTGAGGATTGCAGGTATGTGGGTATGGTGTCTTTAATTTTAAAGAATTTCTTAATTGAACTCTGGGTTTTAAAGACTAGTCTAAGAGAAATTTGTGGATAGAATTCATTGAAAAGCATCTTAAGTTTATTTCTAAGGGTGAAACTGAGTGGGCCTGTGTACGGGATGGTGAGATAGAATATTTAGGGACAGTGTGTATTTGAGGCTGTGTGGGACTAAAAAACCTAATTAGGGTTTTGCCAATGTAAGTGTCTGTAAATCTCTTAGGGAAGCCATTATTAAAGAGTAGTTACTTTGCTTCTTCTTCGATTATCAGTAAAATCTGCTAATTTAATGAAGAGGAATAAAAAATGAAAATTTTGAACTCAAACCAGTGAAAGTTGATTTCTGTATAAGGCTGTCTCGAAACTGTTATGAAGACGGTGGATATTAACATCAAGGAATGAAAGAATATTTTCCTTTTCCAATTCACAAGTAAATTTGATGTTGCCATGTTTCGAATTTAAATAATTTAGGAACATAGGGACGTGATCAATTGATCTGAAAATTAAAAAAGTGTCATCAACAAACCGACGATAGAACAAAGGCTTAAATTGGGGGGGACATTCGGGAAGCCAAAGCTTCTCGTGGTGACAGAGGAAAGCGTTGGCCAACGTGGGACCTAAAGGTGAACCCATAGCAACACCATCACATTGTTTAAAGCTTTGTTATTAAATAAAAACAAACACTCATTTAAAGCTAGTTTTAAAAATTCTTTAAATCTGTAGGAGGGTGTAGAGATGTGTAGGAGGGTGTAAAGGGTGTGCTGAAGATGTGTAAGGATGGATAGGGATGTGTAGGAGGGTGTAGAGATGTGTAGGAAGGTGTAAAGAGGGTGCCGAAGGTGTGTATGGATGGATAGGGATGTGTAGGAGGGTGTAGGGATGTGTAGGAGGGTGTAGAGATAAATTTATGTAACATATTATCAGTTTGGTATTATCACTAAGGTTTAATCAGATTTTAATTAATAATCCATTACTTCTAACCAGAATCTTCTGTGACAAGATGGTTGAATACTTCAGCTTTTCCCCAAATGGCCGGATGAATTAACCTCTAACGCGTTAACGATTTTATTTGAAAATTGTTGTTTGATTCTGAGCTGCGTGTTTTCTGCTCAATACCTTAATTACAATTACCTTTGCTTTGTTACGCTTGCTATTTCTTAATACTAACATATTGGTAATGGTTGAGTCTTTTTGGCTTAACATTATCGTACGGCAACTAGGGACGAACTGCGGGGTTCCAAAATTCATTCTGATAGACGATCAGAATGTTCTTAAGTGTAGAATTTATTAGGGTTTTGAGAAAGACCAGAAAAATTATTTTGGCCGCTTTTAAAAACAACGATCGTAACCTGAAAGGATACTTTAAGTTTCTGTGCAATAGAACGAATGTGTTTCAATTCATCGTCAATAAATTCAGTCACAAATACGCAGACATCTTAAGAACATAACAGAAAAAACTTACTTTAAAAAATAAGACAATTTAATTGAAAAATACGTTTATATAATTGGTCCCTTTGTTATTATGATCAAGTAAGCGTTGTAGTTAATATCTAATAAATGTAGTCATTAATTAATTAGAAATTATTTGTTATTATAAGTAATAAGATAATTGATTGATAGATAATAATTGTTAATAATTTAAGTAAAAAATAATAATTATTTCAGTTTTCATTTGACTCAGATGTAAACATGGTGGAGCTTTTGATCCAATAATTCCATTTGTTTATCTCTTAGTTTAGGTCAAGTACAGCCTTGACCCTTAAGACAACTGTGCCTAATGGATTACTCTACGGGACTGTCCATGGATCTTGTTTACGTTACTTGTATCTAACGGGCTTGGTATTGAGGCTGAGAATAAACAACAAGTACTTGGTGGCCCCAGTGCCCTCGTCTCTCCAACAACCTGACACAAATCATTAATGGTTAAAGTTTGATTTTAAAATTAAATAAAACACTAAGTGATACATATCAAAATTTACCTGTTCTCCGTGATTCGTTTTCCGATAATATCAAAGCTTTCCTGAGACTTTTACCACCCCGAAGCGACCAGCCTACAGACTACATATCGTGACCTCAGTAAATCCAGAACATTTTTTACTCATCTCAAACACCTGAACACTCCGTTAAACTACAGCTACATTCAAGTCACATTCTAAAAATAATCGACAAAAACTGAGTTCAAAGTGTGCCCCTGTAGTAAGTTATAATCATTACTTTAACAACACACACCGGTTTTTAAGACCAAACTAATAATTAGTTGGATGAGGAAGAAACTCGCTCTGTTGAACAAGCCGTGGTTACACCTCAGCCACCGTAGCGACCTTCATCCCTTCAGTTAAATATATCAACTTTCTATAAAGAAACTCACTCGTTAACCATAGGTGTAGCGGTCAATAAAATCTCAGACTCTTAATGTTTGCCGGAAGGATAGTAATTCAACGAAAAATTCCATAATCACAGCCCGTTTCATCGTCCTTAGATAATCATAAATTTGTCTAATGTAAAATTGTGATTATTATCCATTCATAACCTTCATGTCCATAAACCTAATAGGCAGGGACGGTTTTTCGTTATACACGAGTCAAAACCCCAACAAAACCAGACCTAAACCTACTGTGTGTGTTGGTAAGGTTTAATGTTAGATTTTCTTAATGTTTCTCAATGTAAATTGTACTGATATGATATTGTATTTGATGATGTTGCTAGGGGTAGCGGCGAGTCAGACGTATTAACCCATAACAATTTTAATAGCTCTGTGTGCCAATTGTAATAGATGGCATAACACTAACCATACCTAACCAAACCAAAGTTTTAATCATACCTTAATTTAAATTCCTGGCGGAGGGTGAATCAGGTCCTGGCGGAGGGTGAATCAAGTCCTGGTGTAGTTAACTGTGGTGAATACTCTTGTAGTTCCCACATGTTTTAATTGACTTCACTTCAAAAAGGACACTTGGAAAATTCACTACGGTACCTCGTCGTACTTTTAATGTTCACTAGAAAAAGGGGATTCCACGCGTAAATTTTTCTTTAACCTTCAATTAGGTTCACTACCTCCGTTAACACTATTTATTTCCATTAATCCAATCAAGTTATGGGCCCATAACACTTCACTTGGCATCAGTGACAAATATCCTCTAATCTCATTGAGTCACGTCAGGTCACTTCACCTTTTAACCAATATTTCCCATATATTAACACACTTCACGTCCAGCACTTCACAACACCGAACACTACAACACTTCACGTTACGAGTCCTCCAGCACTTCACAACACCGAACACTTCCACTTATATCAGTATATAACACCGAAAGAGTATCAAGTTTGTAAGGAAATTGTCAATTAGGTTCACTACCTCCGTTAACACTATTTATTTCCATTAATCCAATCAAGTTATGGGCCCATAACACTTCACTTGGCATCAGTGACAAATATCCTCTAATCTCATTGAGTCACGTCAGGTCACTTCACCTTTTAACCAATATTTCCCATATATTAACACAACACTTCACGTCCAGCACTTCACAACACCGAACCCTACAACACTTCACGTTACGAGTCCTCCAGCACTTCACAACACCGAACACTTCCACTTATATCAGTATATAACACCGAAAGAGTATCAAGTTTGTAAGGAAATTGTCAAAAATGAAGGAATAATCCACACGTCCATCTTGATCACGACCCGGAGACGAACAGCGAGTCAGATAGTGGCTGTCAGCTGCCCCATACATGTTGCCATATCGCCAAAATTTATTTATTTTTAATTCTCTATCGTATAAATCGTTGTTGATGTTAGAATAATGACGTATATCAATTATATTCTAATTTATCTTATTACTCTAAAATAAAACCTTGGTGACCTTTATTGGAAGTAATAAATAAACTAACGAGCGAACTATCAAACAAGCACTGGAACGACTCTTTACGGTACTTAAACAACAATTCAATAATTATCTTATCACTAATATATTACCGTTACTATGCGAGATTTAAATTACTTTGTAGCAGATTTTAACGAAGACGAAAACAAATAAATAAAATCAAATCAATAAATTAAACACGAAAATGGTCGTAAGTCAAGAGAGGCAGTCCACACACCACCTCCTCCTAGGGCCTACGAAAAATAAAACGAGAACTTTTCTTCCCCTTTTTCTACAGGTTATTATTAAATTGATACTGAGGTATTTTTTCCCATTTATTTATTACTTAATCCTATTAGTGTCCACCAGCTAGCTGTGCTTCTTGTAAACAAATATATTTCTGGACTGTATAACAACAGCTGATCTAACCCATTTTCTTAGACTCGATTCATGGCAAACATCACTGAATCTTATTCTTTCGACATCACATTTTATAATTAGGTACTAGCTTGTGTTATTAGTGAATATGCTGTCAAATGGGGCCCCATATCTTGGAGGTGCCTAAGGCCTACCAAAGTCTTAACCCGTCACTGCGTATAAGATAACACACACACACAAAACACTAATGACTGTTGATACGCAGTTTTATTTTGACTTGTTTTTGAGGACACATTTTTTCTGTAATTATCACAACTTTACAAGTGTATTCGATGCTAATTAATTAAACGGTGACGGCGTTATGGCTATAGATCACCGGCGTCAAGAATTACAATAGCTGCATAAAAAGGGAAGCACGTCTGCCATCCTGCGTTCTAATTAGCGGATTTTATATGACGTCATCTTGTACTGATGTTAATTGCGTGTTTTCTTATTACGGTTAACTAGTAATAATGTGATACTCCAAGATGTCCCACTTCTCTTATGGACATATAATTGGGTTAGGTTAGATAAACATTTTTTAGTCTATACCTAAACTGTATCATAACTGTTAAACGTTGAGCTGTTGGTTAATAGATTTATAATTTAATCATGTTCTATCTTCCTTTACGTGTTCCTATCTCTACTGTGTTACAATAGTTTAAAGTTATCAATAAAATAATATGTAGTATGTTCTGGGGCCACAACAACCTTAGAACCTTCAAGATATTATATTATATTTATAATTTGTTAGTCAAATTGATACAGTAAAACCATTGCTAAATATATTGAATAATAATTATTGGCATACAATAATATGATATATAAGTGAGGGTAAAATAGTGCTATAAGCCGTGCCTACACAGCAAGTCTCTTACCTCCTCACAACTATTATAAGGCTCTCTCTCTCTTCCACCACCATAATCCCTGCACACTTATCATTCATACTAAAACACAAATGAGTCCTCACAACACAATATTACACCAACACAAACCAATTTTCTTCACAATATTTTTCTCCACTTTGTTTACATGGAGGAGGCCATGACACACGGCTCCCTCTCACGGTCTATAAAAGGAACATCTTTTACAATAAATTTAGTTTTTAAATGATCTAACAATTATAAAAATATTCTATGATATTATTAATTATCTTAAATTGTGTAAATTTTGTCACTGTGTGTACTTTGGCAATAATGCCTTGATAACTTTATATAAGGCCTCCCTCCAGCAGGGACCATTCCCACACTCCCTAATAAAAAACGCACTTTGAAATTTGTTTCTTCCATCTATCTTGCATTCTTTCCTTGTGGTTTTGATGAGAGGAAGAAGAAGAATAAAAAGGATTGTGTTTTGATGAGAGGAAGGAGAATAAAAAGGATTGTGCTTTAATAAGAGGAAGGTTTTAGGGGTAACTATTATATTTGATCACAGAAAACGTTCCTGGGGAAACTATTATATTTGATTAGTGAACTTTGAGAAAAACGCAAGCGTTAAGTCGCAGCCAATATAATAATTATTGACCTCATAGACCAATTTTATGATTTTCCTATTAAACTAGGTTATATATTGACAGTCTTGATCTGTCCTTCACTGTCGACAAGAGTATTGAAGTAGTTAGGTTGGTTGGTGATATAGAGATGAACCATTAGCCCTGAGGGTGTTTTCTTGGGGCTGTAGTGGATTTCTCCCCAACAAACTGTTTGTCGCTGAGTAGCCGACCCCACGAATTCCCCAGTGTGTACCTCGTGGTCTGGGTCAACCAGAGCCGCCATACATACATCACGGAGCGGGGGTCAACTACTAAGCCACGCCAACCCCCGCTATTTATGACCTGACCTCGTGGTCATCTCTCTCTTAATACCTCCACCAACCAGCCAGTAACACCTTCTCCTCCTCCGCCTGGCTGGTGGTACTCGCTCCCGCCGGCGAGCATGGCGACCCCCAGGCTGGTCCTCCTCTGAGCATCCTCACCAACCAGCTCTCTCTACCCAACGCTTGTAACCATGCTGCCTTCCCAGCACCAAGCTGCATTGTACATCCAATACAACATGTATACAGAGAGCACATTGTGAGTTTCCTTTCTCCATTCCATCCTGAGTGTGAACCAAACATCTCATACCCCACAGGGCTTTTTATGTTAGGGGAGTCCCTCCATGATCCTTGTGTCACTAGAAGGATGATCCCCATCTTTTTTTTCTAGTTTTTATTGTGGGTTTTTATTATAGTTTTGGTAATATTGGATATTTTTGTTATTTCTCAATATATTTCTATTTTGGTTTATTTATTTTGTTTAATTTGTATTTGCTAATTACTAGTTAAAAATAAATAAAAATTTACCAATTGTTCACTCAATTATTTAAATAAATGTATAAGCATTTAATATTTAAGAGTGTCACTTTGGTAAGGGAAACTATGTCAAGTCCTGTAAGTGTATTTTACTCTCTCCTCTTTGTCACAGATCGTCTTCTTACTTCACACTCTAGTGCCTTATATTTCCTCTTGAATTATTCTAAAGGTATAAACTATTTACTGTGTTATTACCGTACATATGGTGGTCCTGTACATCAGTTGCAACATTAATGAGGGACATCTGTACTGTACTGTAATATACTGCACTGTACATCATATGTAACATTAACGAAGGATATCTGTACTGTACAGTTCTGTACTGAACTGTACTATATATATATATATATATATATATATATATATATATATATATATATATATATATATATATATATATATATATATATATATATATATATATATTTCATGTAAATCCACAATGACAACGTGGATAAGTTAATCTTGATAAAATCACACGGGAAGATGGAAACAACGGAGTACCTTAGCTTTCGTCTTTATTCAAGACATCTTCAGAGGCAACTGGATTACATGGACAGAGAGAGGCTTAAATATACAGGGTGACCTAAAAACATGAGGTCAGGTCAAAATGATGACATCCACTAATCCCCACACCAACGCACACGTAGAGGAGCTTAAGAGAAGGGAGGTGACGTGACTAGCCAAGTCAGGTCAGAAAAAAAGGGACCCACAGAATAACTATCATACATCTAGATCAAAGGTTTTCAAAGCATTTTTAACCTTGGGCCACTGACAAATAAATTTATGTAACATATTATCAGTTTTGAACTGACCATCACTAAGGTTTATTGATTTTAATTCCTTAATCAAACTAGCTTCAACAAGAAGTCTTTCTGTGACACAAGATGATTTGAATACTTCTAAGCTTTTTTCCCAAGCAATGGGGTGATTATTATTCATAACATGAACAAACAAGGCACTGCTTTCAGATGCAGTTCTGATATTATACTTATGTTGTTTGATTCTGAGCTGCAGTGTTTTTCCTGTCTGACCTACATAATTACAATTACATTTGCTACATGGAATACAATAAACACTACCATTTACATTCAAACATGGGCTATTCCTTATTAACATATTGGTAATGGTGGAGTCATACTTGAAAACAATATTAATATTTAGAAGCTTGAGGGACCGAACTAACGGGACAAATTCATTACGATAGGGCAGAGTCAAAATATTCTTAAGTGTAGGAACTTGTCTGGTTTGAGATGAATGAAAGGATTTTTTAGCCCTTTTAAAACAACGATCAACAAACACAGAAGGGTACCCAAGTTTATGTGCAATAGAACGAATGTGTTTCAATTCATCGTCAATAAATTCAGAGTCACAAATACGCAGACATCTTAAAAACATAACAGAAAAAACTGACATTTTGGTAGACTCAAGGTGATTCGATAAAAAGTGAATGAAACTGTCTACCTGTGTGGGCTTTCTATATACCTTAAATTTATAGTTTTGGCCATTTCTCATGATAAGCATATCAAGAAATGGAAGGGATTCATTTATTTTAGGTCACCCTGTATATTTAAGCCTCTCTCTGTCCATGTAATCCAGTTGCCTCTGAAGATGTCTTGAATAAAGACGAAAGCTAAGGTACTCCGTTGTTTCCATCTTCCCGTGTGATTTTATCAAGATATATATATATATATAAGGAGTCTGCAATAGGCCGGTTGGCCTGTGCATGGCAGCTCCTGTCGAGTTACTACCACTCTCTATCCTCCATGAATCTATCTAGTCTCCTTTTAAAACTTTCCAGCGTTCCAGCACTTACAACAAAGTTGCTAAGCTTGTTCCACTCGTCCACCACCCTATTTGTGAACCAGTTCCTTCCTATCTCCCTCCTACACCTAAACTTATCCAACTTAAATCTGTTGCTTCGAGTCCTATCCTGCTCGGATATTATAAGAACTTTATCTATATCCCCTTTATTGATTCCTTTCACCCACTTAAATACTTCTATCATATCTCCCCGTACTCTTCGTCTTTCTAGGGAATGCAAGTTAAGTTTCTTTAACCTATCCTGATATGGAAGGTTTCTAAGTCCCGGAATCATTTTCGTCATTCTTCGCTGCACCAACTCTAGTGAATTGATATCCATTCTATAATAGTGGCACCAGAACTGAACCACATAATCGAGGTGCGGCCTGACTAGCGCAAGATATAGTTGCAATAAGACCCTCTGCACTCTTGTAACTTACACTTCTAGATATAAAACCCAATACTGTTTGCCTTATTTTGAACATTAAGGCACCGTTTTCTAGGCCGTAGGTCCGGGCTTACAAGTACCCCTAGGTCTCTTTCACAAGTCGACTTTTCTAGGTTGATGTCAAGGCTGTATACATTGACAGTATTTGTTCTTCCAATATTAAGTACGCTGCACTTGCTGGTGTTTAATTTCATTTGCCATTTTTCAGACCACCCCTGCAGTTTTAGATCCTCCTGTAATGAATTTGCATCCTGCCCTGAAATAATCTGCCGCCCTATTTTGGTGTCATCCGCAAACTTGCTTATGTCAAGACAGCTGAGGCGGACAAGTTCCTCTCCCTCTGGTTCATCTATATTCTGTCTGAACCTGTACACACTTCTAGTGAGTATTGCTGTACTGTGTGGTTATGAGGGCCTGAACTGTCACCATTTATGAGGGCCTCTGTGTGCCAGTAACAATTCCTTTTACTCTTGTACTTATCACCATTGGTAGCGTGACGATAGGAGGCTCGTGGGTAGGTGTAATGATAGTATCAAGCAATAGGGAAGAAATAACGGTAAATACTGTAGGTAAATAATAGACACAATTATACAAATACAAAGTTTATTTAAACATGAATATGAAATTAGAAGAAAGAATTTATTTGTACCAACAGACGAAATCTAGTACTAGGCCCTCAGGCTCAACATACTCACACCCTTACTGGGTGGACATATTCAATAACACTTCCAGCCCTACTGGGTGGACATACTCAATAACACAACTATTATAGTCACTTAGCACCATAAATACTAGGGCAACTGCCACTACAACACTCAGTCGTCAGGTGTGATACTCAAGCAACAGCCATGGGGTCCAGCCACCATGGAGTACTATCCGACGAACTCTGGAGATCCCAGTGGATTAATTCCACCACCCAAATAGCCCTACTGAGTGAGACACTCATCCACCAATGATGGGGGCTGGTAGTGGTGTGTGGCTTGGTGATCCGGCGTCACCTCGTGGACCGAGCGTTAGGGCCAGACGAGCCAGCTATGGGGGCCATAGGTAGTCTGAAGTGTCTGACGGCCGGGTCTCACGAAGGTAACTGATCCTACTGGACCTCGGACATCTCCC
>NW_024745965.1:0-30000 GCF_018991925.1 Homarus americanus
TTGGTGTTGGCACCGTTCGGTTGCGTGGTAACCACCAACACCAACCTGGCACAATGCTTACAACACAGCACTGCTCAACACAGCACAGCACAACACCAGCACAGCACCAGCACAACACAACACAACACCAGCACAACACAACCTGGCTTCAACTGGCTTCAACACAACACAGCACAACACAGCACAACACCTGCTTCAGCACCTCAGCACAACTTCAGCTGTTCGGCACCAGCACAACACAGCACAACACCAAGCACAGCATAGCACAGCACAGCACAGCACAACCTATTTCAGCACAGCACAGCCTGGCACAGCACCAGCACAACTGGCACAGCACAAGCACAACCTGGCTTCATGCACAGCACCAGCACAGCACAGCACCAGCACAGCACAACACCAGCACCAGCTGTTGACAACACAGCACAACACAAGCTGGCACCAGCACCAGCACAGCTTCAGCATGGCACCAGCACGAGCACCAGCCTGGCACAGCACGGGGGGGCACAGCACAGCACCAGCACCAGCACAGCCTGAGCACCAGCACAGCACCAGCACAGCACAGCACAGCACGCAACACAGCACAGCACGGCACAGCACAACTCCGGAGCACCAGCACAGCACAAGCACAGCACAAGCACAGCACAACCTGGCACAAGCACAAGCACCAGCACCAGCACAGCACCAGCACAGCACCAGCCCAGCGCATCGCAGGCACAGCACCAGCACAGCACAGCCAGCCTGGCCTAGCCCAGCACAGCACACTGCGCCTGGCCTGGCTGGCCTGGCACCAGCACCAGCACAACTGGCCTGGCACAGCACAGCACAGCACAGCACAGCACAAGCCACTGGCCTGGCACAGCACAGCCCTGGCTGGCACAGCACAAGCACAGCACAGCACCAACTGAGCACAGCACAGCTGGCTTTCTGGCACAGCACAGCACCAGCACAGCACAGCACCGCCAGCACCAGCACAGCACAACACAGCACAGCACCAGCACACACCTGGCCCTGGCACCAGCCTGGCCTGGCACAACCTGGCTTGCCTGGCACAAGCACAGCACAGCACAGCACAGCACAGCACCAGCACCAGCCTGGCCTGACCAACTTGGCTTTTTTTCAGCACAGCACCAGCATGCAGCACAGCACAACCTGGCACAGCACCGGCACCGGCCTGGCCTGGCACCGGCCTGGCCTGGCCTGGCCTGGCCTGGCTTGGCCTGGCACAGCACCAGCCAACGCACCAGCACAGCACAGCCTGGCCTGGCACCAGCTGGCTTACAGCCTGCACAGCACAGCGCAGCCTGGCCTGGCCTGGCCTGGCACAGCCTGGCCTGGCCTGGCACTGGCCTGGCCTGGCACCGGCACGGCCCAGCCTGGCCTGGCCTGCCTGGCGCAGCGCAGCACAGCACCGGCTGGCCTGGCCTGGCCTGGCCTGGCCTGGCCTGGCTGGCTGGCCTGCACCTGGCCTGGCGCAGCTCACGCGCCTGGCCCGCTGGCAGCACTGGCCTGGCCCACCAGCCTGGCCTGGCCTGGCCTGGCACTAGCCCTGCACCAGCCTGGCTCAGCACCAGCCTGGCCTGAGCACAGCCTGGCCTGGCCTGGCTGGCCTGGCTGGCCTGGCCTGGCCTGGCCTGGCCTGACAAGCGCCTGGCCTGGCACCTGGCCTGGCCTGGCCTGGCCTGGCCTGGCCTGTGGCCTGGCACAGCGCTGTGGCCTGGCCTGGCCTGGCCTGGCCTGGCCTGGCCTGGCCTGGCCTGGCCTGGCCTGGCACCAGCCAGGCACAGCCTGGCACTGGCCTGGCCTGGCACCAGCACCGGCCTGGCTGGCCTGGCCTGGCCTGGCTGGCCTGGCCTGGCCTGGCCTGGCCTGGCCTGGCCTGGCCTGGCTGGCACAGCACCGGCCTGGCCTGGCCTGGCCTGGCCTGGCCTGGCCTGGCCTGGCCTGGCCTGGCCTGGCCTGGCCTGGCCTGGCAGCTGGCCTGGCCTGGCCTGGCCTGGCCTGGCCTGGCCTGGCCTGGCCTGGCCTGGCACAGCCTGGCCTGGCCTGGCCTGGCCTGGCCTGGCCTGGCCTGGCCTGGCCTGGCCTGGCCTGGCCTGGCTGGCGCAGCCACCTGGCACCAGGCCTGGCCTGGCAAGCCTGGCCTGGCCTGGCCACCAGCCTGGCCTGGCCACCTGGCCTGGCCTGGCCTGGCCTGCACCAGCTCAGCCTGGCCTGGCCTGGCCTGGCTTCAGCACGCCTGGCCTCCAGCACAAGCTTAGCCAGCACAGCCTGGCCTGCTTCAGCACAGCACAGCCTGCTTCCTGGCTTCTTTGCCTGCGCCTGTACAGCCTGGCCTGGCCTGGCCTGCTTTCTTCAGCCTGGCTCGGCCCTGGCCTGGCCTGGCCTGGCCTGGCCTGGCCTACAGCCTGGCCTGGCCTGGCCTGGCCTGGCCTGGCCTGGCCTGGCCTGGCCTGGCCTGGCCTGGCTGGCCTGGCCTGGGCACAGCACAAGCCTGGCCTGGCCTGGCCTGGCTGGCCCAGCCTGGCCTGTGCCCGGCCTGGCCTGGCCTGGCCTGGCCTGGCCTGGCCTGTGCCAGCCACCAGCTGGCCTGGCTTGGCCTGGCCTGGCTGGCCTGGCCTGGCCTGGCCTGGCCTGGCCTGGCCTGGCCTGGCACACCAGCCTGGCACGGCCTGGCCTGTGCCTGGCTCCAGCGCAGCACAGCACTGGCATGGCCTGGCCTGGCTGCAGCCTGGCCTGGCACCTGGCCTGGCCCGGCTCCGGCCTGGCCTGGCACTGGCCTGGCCTGGCCTGGCCTGGCCTGGCCTGGCCTGGCTGGCCTGGCCTGGCCTGGCCTGGCTGGCGCGGCTGGCCTGGCCTGGCTGGCCACGGCCTGGCCTGGCCTGGCTCTGGCCCCTGGCCTGGCCTGGCCTGGCCTGGCGCAGCACTGGCCTGGCGCAGCCTGGCACCAGCACAGCCTGGCCTGGCCTCGGCCTGGCACAGCCTGGCGCGCCCAGCCCCTGGCCTGGCCTGGCACCTGGCCTTGGCACTGGCTGAGCGCAGCGCTGGCACCTGCGCAGCTTCAGCACAACTGGCTGGCTGGCCGGCACAAGTGACGCAGCCTGGCACAGCACGGCCTGGCCTGGCCTGGCACGCACAGCCTGGCCTGGCCTGGCCTGGCCTGGCCAAGCCACCAGCCTGGCTGGCGCCTGGCCTGGCACAGCACCAGCCTGGCTGGCTGGCACGACAGCCTGTGCCTGGCCTGGCCTGACCTGGCCTGGCCTGGCCTGGCCTGGCCTGGCCTGGCCTGACACCAGCACAGCCCCGGCCTGGCCTGGCCACGGCCTGGCCTGGCTGGCCTGGCCCTGTGCACAGCACGCTGGCCTGGCACCAGCCTGGCTTCCTTCGCCTGGCCTGGCCTGGCCTGGCTGGCACAGCCCTGCTTCGCTTCAGCACCAAGCCTGACACCAGCCTGGCCTGCGCCTGGCACCAGCCTGGCCTGGCCTGGCCTGGCCACCTGGCACAAGCACCAGGCCTGGCCTGGCGCAGCCTGGCCTGGCCTGGCCTGGCTGGCCTGGCCTGGCCTGAACCAGGCCTGGCTGGCCTGCAGCACTGGCCTGGCCTGGCCTGGCGGCCTGGCTTCGGCACAGCACCGAGCTGGCCTGGCCGGCATGGCATGGCCTGGCATGGCACTAGCCTGCAGCCTGGCCTGGCCTGGCCTGGCCTGGCCTGGCACGGCCTGGCCTGGCCTGGCCTGGCCCAGCACCAGCCTGGCCTGGCCTGGCCAGCCTGGCCTGGCCTCGGCCAGCACCAGCCTGGCCCTGCCTGGCCTGGCACCGGCCTGGCCTGGCACCGGCGTGGCCTGGCCTGGCCCTGGGCGCACCGGCCTGGCCTGGCCTGGCCTGGCCTGGCCTGGCCTGGCTGGCCTGGCACAGCACAGCACAGCCTGGCCTGGCTGGCTTCAGCCTGGCCTGGCCTGGCTTGGCCTGGCCTGGCCTGGCCTGGCCTGGCACAGCTGGCAGGCACTGGCCTGGCCTGGCCTGGCCTGGCCCTGAAGCACGGCCTGGCCTGGCACGGCCTGGCCTGGCCTGGCATGGCCTGGCCCCACCGAGCACCAGCACAGCCTGGCCTGGCTGGCACAAGCTCGCCTGGCCTGGCACAAGCCTGGCACAGCACGGCCTGGCACAGCACCGGCACCTGGCCTGGCCTGGCCTGTGGCCTGGCGCAAGCCTGGCACCAGCCCTGGCCTGCGCCTGGCCTGGCCTGGCCTGGCCTGGCCTGGCCTGGCCTGACACAGCCTGGCCTGGCCTGGCCTGGCACCAGCTGTGCAGCCTGGCTGTTTTGGCCCTGGCTGGCCTGGCCTGGCCTGGCCTGGCCTGGCCTGGCCTGGCCTGGCTGGCCTGGCCAGCACCAGCCTGGCACAGCCTGGCCTGGCCTGGCCTGGCTGGCCTGGCCTGGCGCAAGCACAGCCTGGCCTGCACCAGCGCCTGGCACAGGACGGCACCCTGGCCTGGCCTGACACAGCACAGCACGCTGGCCTGACACAGCCAAGCCAAGCACAGCACAGCACAGCACAGCACCAGCACCAGCACCAGCACCAGCACCAGCACGGCCTGGCCTGGCACTGCACCTGGCACAGCACAAGCACAGCACCGGCACACTGGCACAGCCTGGCCTGGCCTGGCACTTCCAGCACAACTGGCCTGGCCTGGCACAACGCAAGCACCAGCACAACCTGGCCTGGCCTGGCCTGGCCTGGCCCCTGGCCTGGCCTGGCACAAGCACAGCCAGCATGGCACCAGCACCAGCCTGGCATGGCCTGGCGCACAGCCGCCTGGCCTGGCACAGCACAGCACCAGCCCGGCCTGGCCTGGCCTGGCTGGCCTGGCACAGCACAGCCTGGCACCAGCCCGGCACAGCCGCCTGGCCTGGCCTGGCCCGGCACTGGCCTGGCCTGGCCTGGCTGCGCTGGCCTGGCCTAGCGCCTGGCCTGGCCCTGCCCTGCCTGGCCTGGCCTGGCCTGACACCAACTCAACCTGGCCTGGCCTGGCCGCACAGCCTGGCCTGGCTTCCTGGCCTGGCTTGGCCTGGCCTGGCCTGGCCTGGCCTGGCCCTGGCCAGCCTGGCCTGGCACCAGCCTGGCCTGGCCTGGCCTGGCTGGCTGGCTGGCACCAGCCTGGCCTGGCCTGGCCTGGCCTGGCTTGCACCAGCACTAGCCTGGCCTGGCCCTGCAGCCTGGCCTGGCCTGTCAGCCTGGCCCTGGCCTGGCCTGGCCTGGCCTGGCCTGGCCTGGCCTGGCCTGGCCTGGCCTGGCCTGGCCTGGCCTGGCCTGGCCTGGCCTGGCCTGGCCTGGCGGCTGGCCTGGCCTGGCCTGGCTGCCTGGCCTGGCCTGGCCTGGCCTGGCCTGGCCTGGCCTGGCAGGCGGCCTGGCCTGGCAGCACGGCCTGGCCTGGCTGGCCCAGCTGGCCTGGCCTGGCCTGGCCTGGCCTGGCCTGGCCTGGCCTGGCCTGGCCTGGCGGCCTGGCCTGGCCTGGCTGGCCTGGCCTGGCCTGGCCTGGCCTGGCCTGGCACCAGCCTGGCCTGGCCTGGCCTGGCCTGGCCTGGCCTGGCCTGGCCTGGCCTGGCCTGGCCTGGCCTGGCACCAGCCTGGCCTGGCCTGGCCTGGCTGGCACGGCACCAGCCTGACCTGGCCTGGCCTGGCCTGGCCTGGCCTGGCTGGCCTGGCCTGGCCTGGCCTGGCCTGGCCTGGCCTGGCCTGGCCTGGCCTGGCTGGCCTGGCCTGGCCTGGCCTGGCCTGGCCTGGCCACACCAGCACAGCACAGCCTGGCCTGGCCTGGCCTGGCCCGGCTGGCTCAGCTGCAAGCCTGGGCCTGGCCTGGCTGGCCTGGCCTGGCCTGGCCTGAGCGCAGGCCTGGCCTGGCACAGTGGCCTGGCCTGGCCTGGCACCAGCCTGGCCTGGCCTGCCTGGCCTGGCCTGGCCTGGCCTGGCCTGGCCTGGCCTGGCCTGAGCCTGGCCTGGCCTGGCCTGGCACCAGCCTGGCCTGGCCTGGCCTGGCCTGGCCTGGCCTGGCCTGAGCCTGGCCTGGCTGGCCTGGCCTGGCCTGGCCTGGCCTGGCCTGGCCTGGCGCCTGGCCTGGCCTGGCCTGGCCTGGCCTGACTGGCCTGGCACTGGCCTGGCCTGGCCCCTGGCTGGCCACTGGCCTGGCCTGGCCTGGCCTGGCCTGGCCTGGCCTGGCTTCCTGGCTTTCAGCACCAGCCTGAAAGCACCTTTGGCTGGCTTTGGCCTGGCCTGGCCTGGCCTGACCTGGCTGGCCTGCTTCAAGCTTTGGCCTGGCCTGGCCTGGCCTGCTTCTGGCCTGGCCTGGCACAAGCCTGGCCTGGCCTGGCCTGGCCACAGCTTCTTCAGCCTGGCCTGGCCGCCTGGCCTGGCCTGTGGCCTGGCCTGGCACAGCCTGGCCTGGCCTGGCCTGGCCTGGCTGGCCTGGCCTGGCCTGAGCTGGCTGGCTTCTGTGGCTGGCCTGAGCCTGAGCCTGGCCTGGCTGGCCTGGCTGGCCTGGCCTGGCCTGGCTGGCCCGGCCTGGCCTGGCCTGGCCCTAGGCCTGGCCTGGCCTGGCACCTGGCCTGGCCTGGCCTGGCCTGGCCTGGCCCCTGGCCTGGCCCTGGCCTGGCTGGCCTGGCCTGGCCTGGCCTGGCCTGGCCTGGCCTGGCCTGGCCTGGCTGGCCTGGCCTGGCTGCCTGGCCTTTCAGCCTGGCCTGGCCTAGCCCTGGCCTAGCCTGGCTGGCCTGGCCTGGCCCCTGAGCACAAACTGGCTAGCTTCAGCTAGCACAACCTGGCCTGGCCTGGCCTGGCCTGGCCTGGCCTGGCACAAGCACAGCCTGGCCTGGCCTGGCACCAGCCTGGCCTGGCCTGGCCCTGGCCTGGCACCAAGCACAGCCTGGCCTGGCCTGGCCCCTGGCCTGGCACAACTGGCTGACACAGGCCTGGCCTGGCCTGGCCTGGCTAGCCTGGCCTGGCCTGGCCTGGCTAGCCTGGCCTGGCCTGGCACAGGCCTGGCCTGGCCTGGCTGCTGTGCCCTGGCCTGGCTGGCCTGGCACCAGCCTGGCCTGGCCTGGCCTGGCTCAGCCTGGCCTGGCCTGGCCTGTGGGCACAAAGCTGGCTTTGTTACTGGCTGGCACAGCACAGCACCAGCCCTGCTGGGCCTGGCCTGGCCTGGCTGGCCTGGCCTGGCTGGCCTGGCCTGGCCTGGCCTGGCCTGGCCTGGCTGGCTGGCCTGGCCTGGCCCTGTGGCCCTGGCCTGGCCTGGCCCTGGCCTATTTTTTCAGCTGCTTCCTGGCACAGCCTGGCCTGGCCTGGCCTGGCCTGTTCTGAGCCTTGCTTCCTTCCTTCAACCCTGACCCCTGGCCTGGCCTGGCCTGGCCTGGCACAGCACAAGCACCAGCCTGGCCACAACTGGCCTGGCCTGGCCTGTGGCCTGGCCTGGCCTGGCCTGGCCTGGCCTGGCCTGGCCTGGCCTGGCCCTGTTTTCCTTTAGCTGTAGCACCTGGCCTGGCACAGCTTCAGCCTGGCACAGCCTGAGCACAGCCTGGCCTGGCCTGGCCTGGCCTGGCCTGGCCTGGCCTGGCCTGGCCTGGTAGCCTGGCTGGCTGGCGCCTGGCCTAGCCTGGCCCTGTGGCCTGGCCTGGCCTGGCCTATTTCGCCTGGCCTGAAAGCCTGGCCTGGCCTGGCCTGGCCTGGCTGGCCTGGCCTGGCCTGGCCTGGCCTGGCCTGGCCTGGCCTGGCCTGGCTGGCCTGGCTGGCCTGGCCTGGCCTGGCCTGGCCTGGCCTGGCCTGGCTGGCCTGGCCCTGGCCTGGCCTGGCTGGCTTCCCAGGCTTTCAGCCTGGCCTGAGCTGCCTGCTTTGCTGACACAGCTGGCCTGGCCTGGCCTGGCCTGGCCCCAGCCTGGCCTGGCCTGGCCTGGCCTGGCCTGGCCTGGCCTGGCCTGGCACCAGCCTGGGCACAGCCCTGGCCCCACCAACCTGGCCTGGCTTCAAGCTTCTTTCCTTACAACCTGGCCTAGCACCAACACCAGCTTCTTTCAGCTTCAGCTTCTTCAGCCCTGCTTCTTCCTGGCCTGGCCTGGCACTGTGCTTCAGCCTGGCCTGGCCTGTGGCCTGGCCTGGCCTGGCCTAGCCTGGCCTGGCCTGCCTCAGCCTGGCTTTAGCCTGGCCTGGCCCTGACACAGCCTGCTTCCCAGCCTGTACAGCACAGCAGCCTGCTTCAGCACAGCTAGCTGTGCCTGGCCTGGCCTGGCCTGGCCTGGCCTGGCCTGGCCTGGCCTGGCCTGGCCTGGCCCTGGCCTGGCCTGGCCTGGCCTGGCCTGGCCTGGCTGGCCTGGCCTGGCCTGGCCTGGCCTGGCCTGGCCTGCCTGGCCTGGCCCGGCCTGGCCTGGCCTGGCCTGGCACTGGCTGGCCTGGCCTGGCCTGGCCTGGCCTGGCCTGGCCTGGCCTGGCCTGGCTGGCCTGGCCTGGCCTGGCCTGGCCTGGCCTGGCCTGGCCTGGCCTGGCTGGCCTGGCTGGCCTGGCCTGAGCCTGGCCTGCAGCACAAGCACAGCACCTGGCCCTGGCCCTGGCCTGGCACCTGGCACAGCCTGGCCTGGCCTGGCCCTGGCCTGGCTTACCAGCCTGGCCTGGCCTGGCTGGCTGGCCCTGGCCCTGGCCTGGCCTGGCCTGGCCTGGCCTGGCAACTGGCTGGCTGGCTGTGGCCACCAGCCTGGCCTGGCCTGGCCTGGCCTGGCCTGGCACAAGCTGGCACGGCACGGCCTGGCCTGGCCTGGCCTGGCCTGGCCTGGCCTGGCCTGGCCTGGCCTGGCCTGTGGCCTGGCCCTGGCCTGGCCTGGCTTCGGCTGGCACCAGCTGGCTGGCCTGGCCTGGCTTCGGCTTCAGCCTGCCTGGCGCACGGCCTGGCCTGGCCTGGCCTGGCCTGGCCTGGCCTGGCCTGGCCTGGCCTGGCACAGCGGCCTGAAAGCACAGCCTGGCCTGGCTGGCCTGGCCTGGCCTGGCCTGGCCTGGCCTGGCCTGGCCTGGCCTGGCCTGGCCTGGGCTGGCTGGCCTGGCCTGGCCTGGCCTGGCTGGCCTGGCCTGGCCTGGCCTGGCCTGGCCTGGCCCTGGCTGGCCTGGCAGCTGGCCTGGCCTGGCCTGGCCTGGCCTGGCCTGGCACCAGCACAACTGGCTAGCCCTGGCCTGTTGCCTGGCCTGGCCTGGCCTGGCCCTGGCCTGGCTGGCCTATTTCAGCCTGCCTAAGCCTCAAGCCTGGCTGGCTTTAAAGCACAACCTGGCCTGGCCCTGGCACACAGCTTCAACTGGCCTGGCCTGGCCCTGGCACAACCTGGCCTGGCCTGGCTTTCTTTGGCCTGGCTTCTTCAGCACAACCCCTGGCCTATTTCACACAGCCTGGCACAGCACAGCCTGGCCTGGCCTGGCACGGCGTGGCCTGGCCTGGCCTGGCCTGGCCTGCGTGGCCTGGCCTGGCTGGCTGGCGTGGCCTGGCCTGGCCTGGCCTGGCCTGGCATGTGCTTTGCCCTGGCCTGGCCTGGCCTGGCATGGCTGCTGCCTGGCCTGGCCTGGCCTGGCCTGGCCTGGCCTGGCACGGCTTGCCCTGGCCTGGCCTGGCATGGCGTTGCCCTGGCTGGCCTGGCCTGGCCTGGCCTGGCCTGGCCTGGCACGGCCTGGCCTGGCCTGGCTGGCCTTTCAGCCTGGCCTGGCTGGCCTGCAGCAGCTGGCACAGGCCTGTTTTGGCCTGGCCTGGCCTGGCCTGGCCTGGCCTGGCCCTGGCCCTGGCCTGGCCTGGCCTGGCCTGGCCTGGCCTGGCCTGGCCTGGCCTGGCCTGGCTGGCACAGCTTCCTTTCAGCTGGCCTGGCCTGGCCTGGCCTGGCCTGGCCCTGGCACGGCCTGGCCTGTTTCTTTGTGCCTGGCACAGCACAAGCCTGGCCTTTCAGCTGCGGCACCTTTCTTCTTCTTTCAGCCTGTTTTCTTCCTGGCCTGGCTTTCTTCAACTTCTTTGGCCTGGCCTGGCCTGAGCACAGCACCGGCCTGGCCTAGCTTCTTCGGCACTGGCCCTGGTGGCACAGGCCTGGCCTGGCCTGGCCTGGCCTGGCCTGGCCTGGCTGGCCTGGCCTGGCCTGCCCCCTGGCCCTGGCCTGGCCTGGCCTGGCCTGGCCTGGCCTGGCCTGGGCCTGGCCTGGCCTGGCTTCTTCAAGCCTGGCCTGGCCTGGCTGGCCTGGCCTGGCCTGGCCTGGCCTGGCCCTGGCCTGGCCTGGCCTGGCCTGGCCTGGCCTGGCTGGCCTGGCCCTGGCCTGGCCTGGCCTGGCCCTGGCCTGTACAAGCACAACACCAACTGGCTTTCTTTCAGCTTTCTTTAAGCCTGGCCTGGCCTAGCCCCTAGCCTAGCCTAACCTGGCCTGGCCTGGCTTCCTGTGGCTGGCTTACCAGCCTGGCTTTGCCTGGCTTCCTTTAGCTTCTTCGCTTTAGCCCTGCTTTCTTTGGCTGGCACAACCCTATTTCTTTCCAGCCTAGCACCAGCCTGGCCTAGCCTGCTTTGGCCTGGCCTGCCCTAGCTGCCTGGCTTTGGCCTGGCCTGGCCTGGCACAACTCTTCTGGCCTGGCCTGGCCTGGCCTGGCCTGGCCTGACACAAGCTGTGCCTGGCCTGGCCTGGCCTGGCCCCTGGCCTGCTGACACCAGCACAGCACAGCCTGGCTTTGGCTGTTTCCTTGCCTGGCCTGGCCTGGCCTGGCCTGGCCTGGCCTGGCCTGGCCTGGCTGGCCTGGCACAGCACCAGCCTGTGCTGGCCTGGCCTGGCCTGGCTGGGCCTGCTTTCAGCCTGGCCTGGCCTGGCTGGCCTGGCCTGGCCTGGCCTTTCAGCCTGGCCTGGCCTGGCCTGGCCTGGCTCAGCCCCTGGCCTGGCCCCTGGCCTGGCCTGGCCTGGCTGGCACAGCACAGCACCAGCCTGGCCTGGCCCTGCAAGCACCAGCACAGCACAGCACAGCCTGCTTCCAACCCTGGCTTCCTTCTTCAACCTGGCCTGGCCTGGCACCAAGCACCAGCCTGGCCCTAGCCTGCCTGGCTTCAACACCAACCTGGCACAGCACAAGCCTGGCCTGTACAACACCAGCACAGCACAAGCCTGGCCTGGCCTGGCACAGCACAAGCACAACCCTGGCCTGGCCTAGCTAACTGCTTCTTCAGCACCAAGCACCAACACAGCCTGCCCTGGCACCCAGCACAACTGGCCTGTAGCACCAGCACAGCACAGCCTGGCCTCACAGCCTGGCCTGGCACTGGCCTGTGTGGCCTGTACAGCCCCTGGCCTGTGTTTTCATTTCATTTCTGACACAATGCACTACTTCTTCTTCCTTCTTCAACCTAAACCTAACCTAACCTAACCCTAACCTAACTAACTTCTTCTTCGCCTAACCTAACTATAACCTACTTCTTCCTAACCCCTAGCCACAACACTTCTTCTTCTAACCTAAAAAAATCTCTTGAAAATCGAGAAAATCCAAAAACGTGTTTTTTTTTTTCTTTAGTTTAACAAATTTATTGACAAAGCTTGGAGTACAGTTTGCCTATTCTGAGTAATTCAGTCAAGTCGTGACACTGAGGGTGGTGTCACTTCTCACTGCCACGCAGGACAGAGGTTCATACACAAAGAAATACCTCATATTCACTAACGGTATATATAGGCCAGAGTCATGTGGGTAATATTGTATGTATATTATGTATGCTGTATGTATATTATGTATGTACTCCATTTATATACACTATTTATTCAGCCTAGCTAGCAGCGTGTGGCAATGTATTTACCATGTCCCACATGCTTAATTAATGTGCCTGGCGACATATGGAAGCTGCTAATATATCACTTACCACATGTCGCCCTAGAGGCTAGTTGACCCCCATACAGAGTAAGGAGTGCAACCTCCCTTGTGTACATATCTGTTTATCCAGTAAATAGAACCTACGAAAACTATACAGGTGTTTGTGTTCGCTCCTGTAGATAGAACTTGATACCCAGAACACGTACGGATGTCACTGTTCACTGCCATGCAGGACACCCTCCAAAAACGTGGATTCAACTTGTTAAATTTTCTCAAGGGTAAAATATCCTCCACCCTGGCTGGCTCCTCGTCTCGAGGTGTATCTAATGAGGCAATTAAACTAAAGACACAAAGATCACACCGTCAAGATGGCGTTATTACAGTTACATTGAGTCTTCCCCCCCCCCTCTCACTGGAGTCTCTCGGTTTCCCCTTGTTACGAGAGACAAATATACTATACGTAAAAGTAGGTGTAAAAGGTTCCCCAGGGTCGGTCTCTCTCTCTCAACTCCTTTCCCCATGCATCTTTCTCTCTGTCTGCTTATATCTACATACTTCTCTCCGTGCATTCTTTCATCTCCATCTCTCTCTCTCTCTCTCTCTCTCTCTCTCTCTCTGTTATTTTGAACATTGTTATTACAACTTGTTTACAGCCGCGTGGCCAGAGTAAAATATGAATACAATTTAGATACAGACTTATTTGCATAATTCATACCTGAAATTCAAATATTGTTTTCGCTCTGGAGTTGTGACCAGGCTTTTATTATTATTATTATTATTATTGTTATTATTATTATTATTATTATTATTATTATTATTATTATCATTATTAATAGTAGTAGTAGTAGTAGTAGTAGTCAATGTTGTTGTTGTTATGAAATATTGGTTGTGTATAGATAATTTAGAACGAGACGATTAGTAAGAGGGAATTGATACCACATCATCAGTGAATAGATGATTCGTAAGACACGATTGGTAAAAGACGATTATTAAACCACCATTAGAAACAAATTACTGACAAAACACCATTCAAACCAGATAACAGCTACATATATTAGTGAGAGACGATTAGTAAGTTAATGGTGTGTGTGGACGATGGTGCGGGCAGCGTTAGTAACCTAGGCGTGAAACTCTTGCTCATTAGTATTGCATTTATCATAACACCGCTACTGAGGGGGGGGGGGAGGTGCCAGATAGTCTTCGGATTTGTATTTATTCGTATAGTAATGAGATTGACACACATACACAGTGGTACAGTCAACACCTCCACTTTGTTTAACGAGGCGATTAATGAGCCGGTGATGGGCGTTGTTTCTTGAACCGTTGATGCTGTCTAGATCGTGTTGCTGGGCCGCTCTCTTCCCGGAGGCTATACTTGTCTCCGTCGATTTTCCATTTTTTTCTTGCCTCCTCGCTGTATATTTCTACAATCTTCTGTGTTGTGGTATGGAGACTAATGTCCTTTGGAGTTTTTGGTTTAGCAGGACAATCTGAAATTTTAAAGTCCTGCGAGGATTCTTTTCTTCGATCTTGTCTCTGGCTGGCTCGGGACATATCTGCTTGTCCTGCAAACCAGCATTTTTCTGTGGTAAGCCCCTTACGTTTGCAGACTTTGCATGAAGGTATCTTTTTGTGTTTGATTCCCATGTCAGACTGTGGTTGTTCCTTGAAGCTGGTGACTGGTGCCACTGACATCGCCCTAGGAATATTTTCCTTGGGTTCCGCAATTTCTTCTATGTATTCTACAAGTTTAATCCCTTTTTTAAACTCTTTCTTTTGGGCTTTCGTGCGTAAGGGTTCATTTGATGACAAGATAAACTGAAGGAATTAATAATCCTGTAGAAATTTACTTTAGACAAGTTGTCATTTTTATCGAACCAATCTGAGGAATCCATGTAAAATTTTAGGTCTATCTTAGTGAGTCCCACACAAATTTGGGCGTCTTGTGCTTCATGTGTGAGCAGAGTGTCACCTGTCTGCTCTTCCATCTTAAAAATCCAAGAAAGTGGACTTCCTTTGGCGCCCGATCCAAAAAAGGAAATGAATTGCTTCCTAAATGTTTGATCATCATCCGTTTCTTCGTCAATGGGTGAAGCATAGATACCTCTAGCTGCCCAACTACTGGTTTTGATAAGGCTTTGGACGTATGAAATTTTATCTATGTCATTGGTGACATCGTTATTTCTCATTACATCTTCGCATTTATGCAAAAATGCTAAACTAGTATAATCAGGATTCTCGGCAGTAAACTCTTGTACCTTAATGTTATTTGGAAGTAGCTTTACCGTTTGACAGACCGATGTAGTCTGTGGGTTAGTAGAACCACCTATTGCCATTTTTGTTGTGTTAGGTAAAGCACTAGCCTTAGTAGCAGGTGAAGGCAATGGGTAAATGTTACCTGACCTTAATTGTCTACTGTGTAAATCCTTAAACTGAGAATCAATGAAATTTTCACAGCTAGCTAAAGAGTCGGTAGGTGTTAACTCTATGTGGAACTTTATTTGGCTAATTTGTGGTAATTCTTCCTCACTATCAGTTGCCACTAGTTCCTGTGAATTATTAGATGACTGGCTATCAGAGACTGAGTCACCAATTTCCTGTTTGATACCCAAAAATGTTGGAAGGGTCCATATATAGGACTATTTATCACTTCACTCACTATAAAAACTAACTACAGTATGTTGCCCACTCACAGAGTAATGCAAAAATATTTATAAGAGTTGTGGAAATGAAGAGAAAACAAATATTAGTTATTAGAAGTATTAAAAAGTAATAAAAAAAAATATATATATATATATACTGTATATATATATATATATATATATATATATATATATATATATATATATATATATATATATATATATATATATATATATATATATATATAATCAACGACCTCACCAGCAAGGAATTGAACCCTCGACCTACTGGGTGGGACTAGGGAACGCTTGCCGGCTAGGCCACAAGGACACTAAAAGCAGTTCTAGACTCTGTTATATTTCACACAAAGCCTGTTCATCGAGCTGATGGCGCCGTGAACCTCATTGGGAAACTGCCCGTGCCTCTTATGTGGTGTCAGTAGCATTTTACCGAATCCAGCTGGTAAGAAACGCGAGGTAATATATATATATACAGTATTACCCCGCCTAACGCGGTTTCACTTAACGCGTTTTATCATATACGCGGTGCCTCGCCAGAGCTGAACTTTCACTTAACACGGATTTTTTCCACATATACGCGGCGAGTGTCCGGCTCGAGACGCTATTTTTAGATTTGCCCCACCCGCCACCCTGCCTGACTGCCTGTTTTAGCTCATAAAATTCATACAAATTACCCGGCCAGAATATAATTTACATTGCTGGAATTCTTATAATTTGGTGATCATTTTGAATATAAACATCATATATTTTGCATTAGATATACAAATTTTAGATAAAAATTTTTCTCAGAGTAACTATGTTATCTTTTGTGCAAAATATATGACATTTATATTCAAAATATTCCTGGTCTTACAAGGAATCCAGCAATGTCAATTATATTATCCTAACGTTAGTTTGAGGTATTATTTATTAAAATTTAGTGGTTATCCCACACATCTCCTTGGGACGGTTGGTGGGGGGTGGGGGGGAGGGAGGGACCGACCGACCATCTGTCACCCTGAAGAATTATTTATTTTTTTTTATTAACTGAAGATATTTGTTTTAGCTCATAAAATTCATACAAATTACCCGGTCTGAATATAATTTACATTGCTGCAATTCTTATAATTTGATGATCATTTTGAATATAAACATCATATATTTTGCATTAGAAATACAAATTTTAGATAAAAAATTTTCTCAAATTAACTATGTTATCTTTTGTGCAAAATATATGACATTTATATTCAAAATATTCCTGGTCTTACAAGGAATCCAGCAATGTCAATTATATTATCCTAACTTTAATCTGAGGTATTATTTAATACTAAATGTTAAAAACCCTGGAAGGGAGGATTGGTGGGGGGTGGGGGGGAGGGTTGGGACTGACCGCGCGGTTGGAAGAGGGGGGAGGCAAGGTGGGGTACTTTGATTGACAGATAGTGTCGTGAAGATTATTTTTTTTTTTATTAACTGAAGATATTTGTTTTAGCTCATAAAATTCATACAAATTACCCGGTCAGAATATAATTTACATTGCTGGAATTCTTATAATTTGGTGATCATTTTGAATATAAACATCATATATTTTTCATTAAACATACAAATTTTAGATAAAAATTTTTCTCTAGGTAACTATGTTATCTTTTGTGCAAAATATATGACATTTATATTCAAAATATTCCTGGTCTTACAAGGAATCCAGCAATGTCAATTGTATTATCCTAACTTTAGTTTGAGGTATTATTTATTAAAATTTAGTGGTTTTCCCCCAAAAATTTCTCTGAGAGGGAAGAGCCGGCAGTGTAGTGTGAGAGGGGAGGGAGTTGAGTCCATTATTTGAATGGACATTAACTTGGCGACTGTATTTCTCTATTTCTCTTAAGTATTAATTGTGTGCATGTACCATCATAAAATTAAGATGTTATTTTTACTACAACATAGGTATGTGCCTTCAAAAAGTGGAGTTTGGGGGTCGGGCAGGTTTCTATTGGAATTAATCCCATATGTTGTTGTTCACTTAACGCGGATTTCACTTAATGCGGGACCCTCTGGGTTCAATTGACCGCGTTAAGTGGGGTACAACTGTACTTCATTTTTAGTCCATATAACACACGGACTTTGAACATCAATAGTAGGCAAATTACTGGAAGCAATCATTTCAAACTCTATTCGAAATCACCTGGAGAAGCACCGATTGATCAATGATTCCCAGCATGGCTTCACAAGCGGACGTTCTTGCCTAACTAATCTATTAACATTCTTTTCATCAGTTTTCGAATCGGTGGACGAGGGGTACAATTATGATGTGGTATATCTCGACTTTAGTAAAGCCTTCGACAGAGTCCCCCACGAAAGACTAATTAGAAAGGTAGAAGCTCATGGCATCAAAGGTGACATACTTAAATGGATTAGGGCGTGGTTACAGGACAGGAAACAGCGAGTGAGCATTAACGGCACTAAGTCCCATTGGAGCAACGTCACAAGTGGAGTTCCCCAAGGCTCAGTACTTGGACCTTTATTGTTTATTATATACATAAACGACATAGATATCGGCATAGACAGCAACATAAGTAAATTTGCTGATGACACTAAAATAGGACGTGTTATCAAATCTGACGAGGACTCGGCAAAACTACAGGAAGATCTAAACAAATTTTTCGAATGGTCTGAAAAATGGCAGATGAAATTCAACGTAGACAAATGTAAAGTACTCAGTATAGGAGATGTAAACAGGGAAACCAGATACCAGATGAACAACGATACCATAGAGAAATCCGACTGCGAGAGAGATTTAGAAGTAATGATAAGTAGGAACCTTAAGCCAAGTAAACAATGTGTTTTTGCTCGTAACAAGGCTAATAAAGTACTTGGGTTCATACAAAGGAGTGTTAGTTACAAGACTAGCGAGGTCATCCTAAAACTGTATCTTGCTCTTGTGAGACCACACCTGGATTACGCCAGTTCAGTTCTGGTCACCGTATTACAGAATGGATATAGAATCCTTGGAAAGAATTCAGAGGAGAATGACAAGACTAATCCCGGCATTAGGAACCTTGAGTATAGAGACAGGTTAAAGCATCTTAATTTGCACTCCCTTGAAAGACGTAGAGCGAGGGGCGACCTGATAGAGGTGTATAAGTGGAAGGCAGGGCTAAACAAAGGGGACATTACAAAGGTACTCAAATTATCCAACCAGGAGCGAACTCGTAATAATGGTTTTAAATTAGACAAATTTAGATTTAGGCGTGAAATAGGTAAACACTGGTTTGGGAACAGAGTAGTGGATGAATGGAACAAGTTACCAAATATCATCATTAACTCGAATACGCTGAATTGCTTCAAACCTAGGTTGGATGCTCATATGAGCAATAGGGGTTGGGTGTAAACGGGACTGCCCAGTATGGGCCAATAGGCCCGCTGCAGTTTCCTCCATTCTTATGTTCTTATGTTCTTATATAATCAACGACCTCACCAGCAAGGAATTGAACCCTCGACCTACTGGGTGGGACTAGGGAACGCTTACCGGCTAGGCCACAAGGACACTAAAAGCAGTTCTAGACTCTGTTATATTTCACACAAAGCCTGTTCATCGAGCTGATGGCGCCGTGAACCTCATTGGGAAACTGCCTGTGCCTCTTATGTGGTGTCAGTAGCATTTTACCGAATCCAGCTGGTATGAAACGCGAGGTACATATATATATACTTCATTTTTAGTCCATATAACACGCGGACTTTGAACATATAATCAACGACCTCACCAGCAAGGAATTGAACCCTCGACCTACTGGGTGGGACTAGGGAACGCTTACCGGCTAGGCCACAAGGACACTAAAAGCAGTTCTAGACTCTGTTATATTTCACACAAAGCATGTTCATCGAGATGATGGCGCCGTGAACCTCATTGGGAAACTGCCCGTGCCTCTTATGTGGTGTCAGTAGCATTTTACCGAATCCAGCTGGTATGAAACGCGAGGTACATATATATACTGACACCACATAAGAGGCACGGGCAGTTTCCCAATGAGGTTCACGGCGCCATCAGCTCGATGAACAGGGTTTGTGTGAAATATAACAGAGTCTAGAACTGCTTTTAGTGTCCTTGTGGCCTAGCCGGTAAGCGTTCCCTAGTCCCACCCAGTAGGTCGAGGGTTCAATTCCTTGCTGGGGGGGTCGTTGATTATATGTTCAAAGTCCGCGTGTTATATGGACTAAAAATGAAGTATATATATGTACCTCGCGTTTCATACCAGCTGGGAGAGGAGATGATAGAGAGAAGGAAAACATAGAAACGGGAAGTAAGGTACTAGGGGGTGATAACAAGTGGGCTGTCCACCTAGCTGAGACTAGTTGATATGTTGGGGAGGTGGCCACACACAGAAGACACCGGCCCGCTCAAGGGAGGCAAGTGGAGAGGGGGGGGAGCTAAGCTAGCTAGGCATTCATCAGTGTAATGGGTGTTAATTTATGTTTGTTAGATGGCGGTGTTATTTGTTCACATATATATGTAAAGTGGGTCTTGTTCTTCTATGTTTGCATGGTGTTTTAATTGTTACTTCTTCTTTTAACTGGGAGAATATTTGGTCCTCCAACTCTTCAAGTTTGCTCCAGATTCTCTGGGCTTGGCTATGTGTACGTGTGTTCAGTGGTTCGATATTGTATAATTCGTGAAGTTCTTGTATTTTGGTGGTGTATGGGGGAGCTGCTTTGATGCTGTACGGATAGCTGATTGAAGTTTAAGTTGGGTGGTTTTGTTGATCGTGCTGAGTGGTATTGGTGGATACTCCACGTGGGGGCGGACAAGTGCTTTGAATAGATGTAGTTGAATTTTGGTGTCCATTTTACTAAATCTTCGTAGTTTTGTGAGTTGTGATTGGACAAGCGTTTTGCGTTGTGTTATGTGTTTTGATATGCCTGTTCTTGTTATTGAGAGTCCCAGAATTTTGCCTTCGTTGGAGTATTGTATAGGTACGTTGTGATTGGTGCTGGGTTTATTTTGGGAATGTGTATGAACTTTAGTTTATGTGTATTGGTTTATATTTTCCCCTTTTTTTTCATATTCGTTGATTTGCTCGATGGCGTGGGCTGTTTTTCGTGCTTGCATCTGTTTGCCTTTGCCTGGATTTCGGATGATTTGGGTGACGTCATCAGCATAAGCTATATTCTCCGTGTGTAGGAGGTGGCATGTCCACCGTGTATGTTGTGTAGAGTGTTGGCGAGAGGTTACTTCCCTGTGGTACTAGGGTGTGTCATACGGAGGCGAATTTTTTTTTTTGAGTTTGAAAAATCGGCCCATGGTATTAATGATGTAGTTCTATGTGCAGAATCATGTGATATCTTCAGATTTGAAAAATTTTCATTTTTGCTAGGTAAATTTTAACTTGAAATCTTATGAAAATTCAGTATTCCCACCCTTTTACCAACACCACTAAATAGCTTATTTAAAGTAAAGTAAATGTATCAGGTTAATTTATTAGGATGAAAATGATCCAGAATAGTGAAACGAATGATCTTGACACATTTATTAAATTTAATATTCCTTTAGAAAAACAAAATCATCAAATACAAAACCGTTTTACTTTACTACTACAACCCGGTGTTGCTGCACACCATAGAGAATATGTTCCTTTCTTGTTTTGTTTCTACCATCACTCCCTGCTGACCACCTGAGCTCGGATAGCCTCTCTCTCCTGGTTGTACACGTGACTGCTGGTCTGCCCACTGGCTGTACACAACGCCTATACCTAAAGAGGAGGGCCAGTAGGACATGTAAGGGGTTGTCCAGGGAAAAGTTTGACTTGAACATTGGTGAGGCTGCAGGTAAGAGGGGGCTCACTGCCAGCCTGGATGTTATCCAGATCTATGAGATCAGTGAGGGTCTTGGCACCTAGATTGACTTCAGGAGTCTTCCTGACCCTGAAGGAATCGTCACCAACTGATTCGTCATGCCCAGATCCTCTCATAAGTCTCATATCCAAGATCTTTTTGACTGCCACTCTTCTCTCCTCCTCATCCTTACTGCAGAGCATTGTCTGCAGAACTGCCTCAGGATGAGCATACCAGGAAGATCTCCTCACAGTCTGTTCCACAATCTGAACAACCTTCCTTGGCTGACTCCTCAGGAGCTCAAGCTGGAAGAGAACATGCCTCGGACCTTCGGAGAACGATGACTTGACCTTGGTGTTGAACCAATTTGGCAAGTAGACACTCACGATGAATTGGACAATATGTCTCAGGTTGTGAAGCTGGTTCCCTTTCAGTTTATGATGAGCGACCCAAATTCTGCAGAACCTGAGAGCCGTTGTGAGCCACCTAGTATGTGAGACTGGACCTATCTGCAGGTAAGCAAGTCTATCAGGCATGACCCCAGTTTTGATGGCACTGCAAATCATGAAACCATAGTACTGGTCAGTACTCAGGTCGTCAATGACAGTATGTGCAAGCTCAACGAGTGGAGGGCCAACTGTGATTTTTTCAAAGCTCGGATTTATTTCTAACTCAGTGGCAGAGTCCAGCATCTTGGCCAAGAGGACCAGACCATCTGTTGTTTGAAAGAGTCTTGCCATCCAGCCCTGGATCGTGATGTCTGGAGTGGCAACTCGTGGAGGTCAAGCAAACAATCCAGGACCAGTTTCCCTCCCAATCTCCGCTTCTATCCACAGGCATGACCCCCATGCCAATCTGTGTCTGTGTTGGTGCTGTCCCTCCAATGGCCTCTGCAGGGTCTGGTCTATCGCTCTCTCTGAGCCAGTTCACAATGTTATCTGCCACTATCTCAGCTGGTTTCCTGATGTCATCTTTTCTGGAGTGAAATGCCACAAATACTTCCCTCCTGGTTCACTGCAGCAGGAGTAGTGTTCCTCCTTCACCATGGCAGGGAACAACTTGTCAGAATTTCCAACTTTCATGAACACTTTAGTGTCATCCCTTCTCCCATCAAAGAACAAACAATTGATTCCATTTTCTCTTATCCCCTTATCAAACTCCTCTTCTAGGTTACTGACAAGTTTCTCCTGAGCTCTCCTTACTTTGTTATGATCTATCATCAGGTGAACATCATCAGGTGTTATCAAACCACCGTCAACCCAGGCAGCTGTTGCTATCTCTGCAGTTTCTCTGACACCAGTGTGGTGTCGCATGCTGGCCAGAGCTATGCTCGGGATATCTTTCCTATTTCGAATCTTATGCCTGGAAGGTTTGGGGATCATTATTTTCTGGGTTAGGGACAAAGTCACCATTCTCCTGGTCAGCACTCTCAGATCAGCTATGGGGAAGTCATTAAACTCTGAATCAGCTTGACTCAATCATCGGGCCTTTTTACTCCTCACCCTGGGCCTTTCAAGCCCTTTTTTCCTCGCAACTCTTCTCCTCTTCTGTCTTCTGTGGCAGCCTCCCGTCTCTTGGACTGGAATATCTTGGCTAGAAATCATGAGAGCCCCTATACTGCCAGTCTTCTTCTCTAGGCTGACAAATGCCAGTTCGATCACACAGGAATCTTCAGTTCACGCTTGCAAATACAGGAGATGTGGGCCTGGATTTACAGTCACGATCGCATCCAAACTCAGGACAGAGAACAATTGGGCACTTGCGGCAATTATGTCAAATAACTGGTCCAGTTGCTTGCTAAAGCTGTCCCTAACTGTAAAAGTTTTCCTCTCCCAAGAGAGATATTCTTGGTTTCTCCTCTTTAACTGGCTGCGCCCTCACTAATCTTCTTCTGACGGATATGACTGGAGGCTTGAACTGAGCCAAGAATAGAGGTAATTGTGCCAAGACAGCTTTTAATACATCACTGGCAATGTCTTTGTTTGTGTAAGTTCTTTGTCTATTTTCACTGATTTGCCTGATTAAAACACCGTATCTCAAAGCATCTCTCAATGTAGGCAACTCCGACTTCAGGAGCTCTCTCCCACCCAAGATAGTGACTGAGATGGCTGGATTTTTGGTTCCTCGTCCTGACACAAGCAGCCATCGCAAATATTATCAACTTATAAATGCATCAGAATCTGAAACAGAAAAAATATTGTTAGTTGGGTTGTTAAAGAATGAAGTCAGAAAGCAATGTTCACTATTAAATTGTAATGCACTAATGCAGCTGTACGTTAGATTTTCGATAAATTTCACGCTAAAATTTACCTAGCAAAAGGTTGCAAAATATTGAAACTGAAATTATTTTCTGTTTATATACACTAAAATCTACCAAAAAAGTGATGGGCCATTAGTTTTAGCCGATCTTCCCTCCTATGACACACCCTACTGTGCAATATTGACTAAATTCGTAAGATAACGTACGCCTGGCAGCACAATCTATAAGAATACGCGATGCATACGTGACTGTGCCCGCTCTAGGGCCATTTAGGTTCGCTACGTCCCATTATTTGAATGTTTTTTTTTTCAATTTAAATTTTAATTGTTTATTCCTTAACACCAGAAGCAACTGGCCAGTGTCACAAGTATATACAGTACAGACCAATCATCCCTTGGTTAACGCGCCTACTTGGGACCCCGCCGAGTGCGTGATAAAAAAAAACGCGATAACGAAAATACAGAACCTATGGGATTTATTCTAATTGGTTCCAGGCACCCAAGACCCAACCCCAAGTTTCCCATTTTACGACCATTTAGACCCCCTAAATATATAATGTTATGGTAAATATCATAAACACACATAGGCATGGCTAGGTTTATTACAAAGTGATGAAAAGGGTACCTCAATACTGTAGTCCACTAAACATGTAGCTATGCTTTATTTATTTGGTCCCCCATCATACGAGTCCGTTTTCTCTCACATCAGGATGCCTGAGTCCTCCGTTTTCTCTCTTAATCTTAGAGTGCAGGAGAGACTTCGCTATCCCCTAGTAATGACACAGAATTTGAAATTGCAACCCGAATTGCAACTGGGGTTGCAATTGTTGAGGCAACTATATACAGTGGGGTATGCTATAACGAACGGATCCTACTACGAATATTCCTATAACGAACGGTTTTACCTATAAAATTGAGAATGCTACAACGAACGCAACTCCTACAACGAACGCGGATGAATACGGGACTATTTCGCCTGGCGCATGAATATTGTTGTACCGCGACCCACAACAAGAGCGTCAGGCTCCATCTTTGTCTCATTGTGTAGCCAGTGCACCACTGTTATTGTTGAAATTTCGTCTTTTGATGTGGAAATAGAGTTATTTGTATAAATATTTTGTTATACAAGTGTACAATTGTGACAATGAATCGCCCAAAGCGAGTGAGAAAGCTCATAACTCTTGAAACTAAGAAAGAAATCATAAAGAAACGTGAGGATGGAACAAGCATTGCAAAACTTAGTGATGAGTATGGGATGGCTAAATCGACTATATGTACGATTTTAAAGAATAAAGAGGAGTTGAAAACTGTGCAAGTGGCTAAGGGAATCTCTAGACTTAGCAAAGCAAGGTGTAATGTGATTGAGGAGACGGAAAATTTACTCTTAGTGTGGATAAAGGAGAAAGAAATGGCAGGTGATAGCATTAGTGAAGCTATAATTTGTGAGAAGGCCAGACAATTGTTTGAGGACCTTAAAGCCAAGACTCCCAGTGCAAGTGATAGTGATGTGCCAGTGTTTAGGGGTACCAAGGGGTGGTTTACTGGTTTCAGAAGGAGAAATAAATTACATAGTGTTGTGAGACATGGTGATGCTGCTAGTGCAGATAAGGAAGCAGCTAAGGAACACCATGATATTTTTTTGAATGTTATTAAAGGGGAAGGCTTTGTTTCTCAGCAGGTATTCAACTGTGATGAAACTGGACTTTTTTTGGAAAAAAATGCCTCGCTGTATATACATTACCAAGGAGGAAACTTCTGTCCCTGGCCATAAGCCAATGAAAGACAGGCTTACCCTCCTTCTTTGTGCTAATGCTTCTGGTGACTGCAAAATAAAGCCACTCCTTGTGTACCATGCAGAAAACCCCAGAGCTTTCAAAAACATTAGGAAGACCCGCCTTGGTGTTATGTGGCGGTCAAACCCAAAGGCTTGGGTGACCAGGAATTTATTCTCTGAGTGGGTGATTGAGGTGTTTGGACCCAGTGTTCGGGAATACCTCAGGGAGAATAATCTTCCACTGAAAGCTTTGTTGGTGATGGACAATGCACCAGCCCACCCTCCTAATTTGATGGTTGAATTGCCAGAGGAGTTCAACTTCATCACTGTGCACTTCTTGCCACCCAACACAACACCTCTCATCCAGCCCATGGATCAACAGGTAATTTCTAACTTTAAGAAGCTGTACACAAAGGCACTGTTTAGAAAATGATTTGCGTCCACTTCTTCCAGTGATGTTAGCTTGAAGGAATTTTGGAAGTCACTTCAATATAGCAGATGCTGTTTTTTTAATTACCTCAGCCTGGAAAGAGGTTACTGTGAGGTGTCTTTGTGCTACTTGGAGGCCATTGTGGCCAGAATGTGTCCTTCAAAGAGACTTTGAAGGCTTTGAAGAGTTAGAAGAGGCTGTTGTTCATGAAATTGTGTCTCTGAGCAATTCCATGGGCCTGGAAGTGGATGATGATGATGTTGAGGAGTTGGTGGAAGAGCACAGTAAGGAACTGTCCACTGAGGAGCTGCTTGAGCTTCACAAAGAACAAAACGAGACACTGAAGCGGAGCTTAACTTCTGAGGAGTCAGGGGAGGATGAGGACAAGGAGGAAAGCCGCATCATTCCAGCCAAAGATCTCAAGGATGCGTTCTTTTGCTGGAGCAAACTGTCCAAACTTGCTGAGGATTATCATCCTGATGTTGGCTCTGTGCAAAAGGCCATCAGTGTGTTTAATGATAATGTTATGAACTACTTTTGGAAGGTCCAGAAATCAAGGTTGAAGCAGCCAACCCTGGATTCCTTCTTTACAAAGGTAACAAAAGACCCTACAGACAAAGTGCCTGTGAGACAGTCACCAAAGAGGGCTAGGAAGGATGACTCCTCTCCTTCCACCTCTTCTCCATAATTCTCTCCTCCCCACTCCCCCTCTGCCTTCTGTCCTGCATGCTGAACAACACTAAGGTAAGATAAAGTACCGTATGTTTTACATTTTCCACAGAATTTTTTCAGTTTTAAGTGGTTGTATTTGGGGGCCTGGAACGGATTAATCCTATAACGAACGAATGCTATAACGAACGAGGTTCTAGAACCAATTAGATTCGTTATAGCATACCCCACTGTATGTCTGATTACAGCAAATGTGTTATTGTCAATTTGTAGGTGAAAGATTTTATGCTCTATAGATGTAGGTTAACATTACACCTGGAGGCAAATGCTTAAAAAAAGCCTAAGGAAGGAAGCATATTCCTTTAACATATAATTATCTGACCAGTATGGGGAGGATCATCGTGTCTCCGTCAGGGGGTCGTGGAGTGGTGGTCCAGCAGGCGTCACGGAAGTTTTTTTCTTTCGGGGGGGGGAGGGGGGGCCACGGATGTATATGCGATCGGACGTTGTTCGGTCGGACATTAACCGACGGATGACTGTATAAATAATATAAATTAACATAAGATAAGAATCTCTATTATGAATACTGTACAGTATTTATATATTTTTTATTTAATTCATTAAAATCATATGTAAATTAAATACTGTATACAGTACAGGGGATCCCCCGGTTATGAACAGGTACCGTTCCCGAGGACGTTCTTAAGTCGGAAATGTAAGTGAGTCAGAACACATGCTGTGTGCCTACCATACTAATAGATTAATGTTTAAAATCTCATTACAGTAATATCTCCGTTAGCCGGAATCCCTCAAACCTGGAACTCTCCAATAGCTGGAATTTAAATTTTCCGAGGGGCACATTTTCCGGAAAATTCTGAGATGAGGGATTTTTTCCTGGGTTCGAGAGATGATGTAATGGACAATTTCTGGAACTTTGGGAACATTTTTCCATTACCCGGAAAATTCCGGGGATGAGGGATTCTTTTTTCCGGCTTTAAGAGAGTCGTCTCGTTACCCGGAAATCTCTCATTCCAGGAAGTGCTCTGCACCAATTGTTCCTGCTAACAGAGATATAACTGTATATCATAGTCCAAGTCTTTATATACAACTAAAATCACTTAATTTAAGAGAAAAGAAGAAATAGAATGTCAAAATACAGTAATTAAAAGTAAAAAATAAGTCATTAGGTAAATAAATTATTGTACAGTAAATTTAAAGTTTAACCTCGTTCGTAAGTCGGGGACCCCCTGTACTGTATATTGGTTTGACTAAGTGTACTGTATATATATACTCTCCATAAATCAAACTTATATACAGTACAGCTGTACATGTAAAATGTGGTTAAAATAATACCCAATAATATAGACAGTAATTATTTTATTGAATTAATGTACATAGCTCTATTACATATGCAATAGCTAAGTACATACAACAATTCATTACATGATTGGTTTATATACATTAGTCCCTTAGTAATGGCTTTCCAATGGCCATTTGTCACAAAATCCCTTATATATGACCATTTTCTGCCTTTACAGCTGTCTATATTGCCTTTGACCATTATTATTATTTTTCAAACCAACAATGAAGTACTGTACTTGTGGGCCGGCTCTCTCCCTAGCTGTTAAAAACACCTGAAACATTCGCTGTTAAGTAAATTAAAACACCTAACACATTCTAAAGGGTTATTAGACATCTCTGTGGCCATAATGTCCTATGGTTATGTGATGAGAGGGCCATTAATCCCTCCACAAATATGGTATCCATGAAATGGTTTATTGACAGATAAGGCCATTATTATCTATTTAAATCATAAATAAACTTAATCATCCATTTCAACTTATCTGAGCCATTAAAGAAATGGCTATCTATGACTGCAGGTGTCCAGTAGCTTCCCTATAGCTTCTCAACCCTTTAAATAGCCAATGGCAGAGGACGCATCATTCTGTTAATAGTTAACTTACTCTTTCATTTCAAATTATTCAGGTTTCAGGTAATTTCAGATGATCCAACATTACAAGGTACCACACAGTGGCCAACAAATATGTGTGTGACTACAGATGACCTGTAACACTATAACTTTTTAGCTTTCCGGGGTCGAGGAGAATCCGTCATCGGTATGGCTGTGCTGTCTGTTATCGAGATGATGTTAAGCCCTCCCATAGTTAAGCCTTTCACCGCAGACTGCAAATGGAAAAAAAAAGGACATTTATAAATAAACTACAAAGTCATTCATTGATAAACAATTTATTTTATTTAGCCGAGGCTCAAGTTTTAACAGCAAAACTGCACAGTAATTTGTTTCTATTCCTAGCTAAAATTGGGCCAATTTAAACTTTTGCTTTAACATTAATGTTTAAATAAGACCTTTGCACTGGTAAATCATAAAGCCTTTCTATCAATATAGTAAACCAAATAAACAAAAAACAAAGAATTTTGCTTAACTCGTAACTGGTCATATTCGTAAATCATCCTTAAGTGGCCTTCTCTGAGTAGTCTATAACTTAGATATATGAGTTTTACTTTTTAAAATACCTGTAATGTCTGAAATGGCACAGAATGATCAATATATTTAAAATATGAAAATGGCAACCTCTCAAAGACACATCAGCCTAGAAACTTCTGTCCCTCCAAAATGCTCTTCTAAGTCACATGATGTTATTAGGAAGGTGTGATTGGGAGACGGGGAGTGAAGCGAAGCAGTCGTGATGGGAAGCGCAAGGTTTTGTTTAGTAACCCTGCCACCACTATATCCACACACACACCCCAGCCACTCTCTCCTCACCACTTACCAAGTTTGTTGCCCTCAACACAGGCTAAGAAATATGCCCAGTGACCTTGTCACGTATGCAAGATCACAATGTTACATGAAAAAGGGCACAAAGACTAGTGTTTCTGCACACTTTTTTCATGTAATGGTGTTTTAACCTCGCTATTTGCAACCCTGATTATCCACAATTAATATTTAACACCCCTACCGTATATCTCGGCTTATAAGACGGAATTTGAACATTAAAAAAATCTGCCCAAAGTTAGGGGGTCGTCTAAACCACCAAGTATAAAATTCTTACCTCTTAAATATTGTGGTTTAGTGTGTCAAGAGTGGTGATGGAAACATCGTAAGCCACTCACAAGGTCTTACCACTAATTATTTTATACTGAAACTTACGTTTGGCAAGCTGGATTCAAATTAAGATTACCGGTATATTAAAATAATAAAAATGTATTATAAACCTGTCTAACATACCGTAAAAGAGAATTATACCCCTGTAATAAACACAGCTATCATCACACACCCCTCCCCACGCCCCCCCCATTTGCCAGTGAGGAGACAAGAAAGGAAAAGTGACCGCGAGATTGGGCTATTTTTAGCCGTGGAGGTGGTCAGTAATGCATATCGGTATATTTACTGATAATAATACTTCTCCTATAAATAATTAATTTAAAATTTATTTTTTTACAAGGAATATTCAGTAAATGACTGCATTAATTCTTGAAACTACTGACAGTTAAATACAGACGCTTAAGTGACGTCACTAGTGTTTACACTACACCAGCTGGTAACATTTGATGCCATTACTTGAAGTGAATTGGCCTTATTTTAAGTAACTAACCATAAATAAATACAAAAAGTAAAAAAAAGATCAAAAGTGAGAAATAATATACTGTATGTATGTTGTGTTGTCAAAGTTAGAGGAACAATTCAAACTGCAATTGTGTGTAAATGAGGCAGAAAGTCAGGTCAGCGCTGAACCTGGAGACTTGGTCACAATTTTCGTGATGCCATATGGCAGCAGGGTCTACCATTAGACAACACATTATGCTTCCAATATCTCTCTCTACTCTGTACTCACCCCTGAAGATGTGAATTACACGAAAGCGCTTGGGAACTTCGTGTTTTCTTCTTTCCTTGTGGTTATCAGCATATACCTAGATCACGCGCACCTACAGTGATTTACTTATATATATATATATATATATATATATATATATATATATATATATATATATATATATATATATATATATATATATATATATATATATATATATATATATATATATATATATATATATATATATATATATATATATATATATACAGTATTACCCGCTAACGGTTTTCATAACGCGTTTATCATATCTGTGATTGCCTTGAACTGAACTTTCATAACGGATTTTTCCACATATACGCGTGAGTGTCGTACAGGCTTCTTTTAGATTCGCCACCTGCCTGACTGCCTGTTTTAGCTCATAAAATTCATACAAATTACCCGCAGAATATAATTTACATTGCCAGAATTCTTATAATTTGGTGATCATTTTGAATATAAACATCATATATTTTGCATTAAACATACAATTTTAGATAAAATTTTTTATCTAGGTAACTATGTTATCTTTTGGGCAATATATGACATTTATATTCAAAATATTCCTAGTCTTCACAAGGAATCAGCAATGTCAATTATATTATCTAACTTTAGTTTGGTATTATTTATTAAAATTTAGTGGTTATCACATCTCCTTGGGACGGTTGGTGGGGGAGGGAGGAACAACCGACCATCTA
>NW_024745966.1:0-11493 GCF_018991925.1 Homarus americanus
CAGCTTCATCACAGCCCTGCAGAATATGCTGACATGCTATTAGACCAATGGTCCAGTGTGTCACAAATCACCTCCCTGCCTCCTGACATACAACAATATCTTAACACCACACACCTTAATAGGGGTCTCAATATTGAAATAGCCTGTTCCTCACCACACCTTACCGACCAGTTTCCTATAACGCACCACGAACTAACAACAGCACTAATGAAAGGTGAGTCATCCTCCCCTGGTGAGGATGGCATAACCTATAACACCCTGAGATTGTTGAATGAGATCCCTAACCATCCACTGCTTGACCTGTATCAAATGAGCCTCACACAGGGTATTCTGCCTAAGACATGGACTCATGGAAACATAGTTCCAATCCCTAAAGCTAATTCTCCAAACTTCAGGCCAATTTCACTCACATCCTGTATGTGTAAAGCCCTTGAAAGAGTTGTTCTAAACCGTCTCATGTTTCAAGTCAAAGACAAACTCGCCCCTAATAATAATAATAATAATAATAATTAACGGTTTATTGAAAAAGTTCTGCAGCCCGAAGGCTGAAAATATACATTGGGCATAAATGACTTATTACATACATTGGTGGTTTAACAAAAGCCTTCATTAGAGAAAGGTAAAGGAACATACAGTGAACATACAGATTAATGTAGGTGTTGAACAGCAAAAACGTAGTGTAAATATTAACTCCTCCCAGATGAATTAGGAGGGACCTCACGTGAATTAATAGTAGTTCCCTCACAGATGGTGTTATAAAGGGAGCCTCACGTGAGCGTAGTAATTCCTCTACCAGATGTGGTGTTATGAGGGGCCTCACGTGGTGTAGTAATTCCCTCTGAATAGGGTGTTATTTATGAGGGCCTCACGTGATTAGTAATTCCCTCACAGATGGTGTTAACCAGGGGCCTCCACGTGGTCCTTAGTAATTCCCTCACAGATGGTGTTATGAGGGGGCCTCACGTGGTGTGTCAATTCCCTCACAGATGGTGTATGAGGCCTCTCGTGGTGTGTGTTCCTCACAGATGGTGTTATGAGGGGCCTCACGTGGTGTAGTAATTCCCTCTCAGATGGTGTTATGAGGGGCCTCACGTGGTGTAGTAATTCCTCACAGATGGTGTTATGAGGGGCCTCACGTGGTGTAGTAATTCCCTCACAGATGGTGTTATGAGGGGCCTCACGTGGTGTAGTAACTCCTTCACATATGGTGTTATGAGGGGCCTCACGTGGTGTAGTAATTCCCTCACAGATGGTGTTATATGAGTGAGGTGTGGTTCCAGGCCTTCCTATCGTAGACGGATTAACACATCGCTGGTAGTTGGGTCTCACGGGCCGTTATCACTGGGTACCTGGGACCTCACTGTGTGAAAGGTCAACTTGGGTACCACTGTTACTGTTGAGTTGTTCTCACTGACTTAAGCACTGTTCACCACTGTTCACCTCTGTTTAACACTGGTTCCATTTCTTTCCTAAATGAAATAGTAACTTCTGGCGTGAACTTGTTGATATTCCGGTGGGGAGGAGGGTTCAGGGGAGGGAGTTGGTATGGGCCAACATAACAGTTGACCTGGCTGCTCCGAGAGGAGCGCCAGGTACGTCTTGACCCTTCGGGTATAGCACACAGACATGCTTTGCAGAATATCTTGTTCACTCAAAAGATAAGACACAAACAGCCTTCATAGACCTTAAATCAGCCTTTGATGTAGCTAATAGAGACATTATACTTGAGCAACTAGCTAATTTTGGCATCCAAGGTAACCTCCTGACATGGATAAAGGGTTATCTGTCCAACAGGTATGCCAGTGTTCTGTTTAGGGGAGTTAAAAGTATCAGAATGAGATCATTCGAGCTTGGCACGCCTCAGGGAGGAGTGTTAAGTCCTATGCTCTTTAAAATACTGATGCACAAGCTTATTGCTGACATTCCAGTTCAGCCAAATGAAACCGTAATATGCTATGCTGATGATATCTGCATTATGACACAAACCAAACTCAGGCTCCAAGCCTTGCTGGATGTATTTGCTCAGAGAACTGTTGAATGTGGTCTCATAATATCTGTTGACAAGACAAGAGTCCTCAATCCTCGTCCTGCTCACCCTATGCCTCTTGACTATAACATTAACAGCATGCCCTTGGAACTATGTAGCTCCTATAAATATCTTGGAATTTGTGTGAATGATGCAAACTTTGTCAGCAACCTTCGTGACAAACTAATGCAGCGCATTAAACCCCTCAGAACCCTTGTTGGCAAGGGCTTTGGAATTAACATCACCTATGCTCGTACTTTCTATCTTCACTTCATTCGTTCTGTAGTTGACTATCATGCTCTCCATCTTGTGACTATTCCGCCTAAACAACTCAACAGCCTTGAGGTAGTGCAAAATGAAGCCATGTGCATCATTCTAGGATGCCCAAAATCAACCAGAATTGTAAACATGAGGAAAGAGCTCAGGCTGCCTCCCTATCTGAGAGGATAGCTCTACTTAATACCATGTTTTGTGTCAAAGTTTTGAAGAACAATGGTCCCCAAATTACAGCTCAAAATGAGTTGATGTTCTATCTAAGTAATCCCGACCATCTCGCTAACCTTCCACAAAAGACTCTCTTTGGGGCGTGGCTTCATAAAAGTGTTGCAGATCTCTTGAAACTGAATGTCCCAATCACCCCAGACGAACCTATTAATGCCATTCCACCTTGGCTGGATATATCAGTTCCTATTAATTACACTCCTGTTGGTAGAAAGCAAATGTTAAACACCGATGTGGTGAGATGTGTCACACTAGAAACTATTAACAGACACATAGAGAGTATTAAATCAAGTGAATGTTATGCTTTTACTGATGGTTCTGTGCAGACAAACACAGGTAGAACAGGCTGTGCAATTGTAATATATAAAGAAAGAGAGATGATAGTGTTAAACAAGCAAAGGCTGAACATCTGGGCCAGCACAACACAAACTGAACTAACTGGAATCTACTTAGCTACAGACTGCCTTAAAGAAAATGGAGGTGGGGTGATATTCTGTGACTCTCAAAGTGCTTTGAAATCAATGAACAGCCCGTCAGGTTCTATGTCTAAAGTTGTATGTGATATTAAAAGAAATGTGATAACTGCCAATGAGAACAACTCTCGTATCGAATTTGTGTGGATTCCGTCCCATGATGGAATCAGGTATCATGACCGAGCTGATAGACTGGCCAATGAGGCATGTAAGAAAGAAAATGTTGACCGTGACCTTGGCCTGTCCAATGCTGTACTTAAAAACAATCAAGTCAGAATCATGAACTCTGATCTAGAAGAACTGAGAACTGCAGAGAGACCTGGCAGTTGTAGCATTGGTAAATATGACAAATTTTGTAACAAGAGGTCTATGTTTGTCTTTGATACCCCCAAAATGTTCTACACTACGGACGGTATACACAAACACTTGTTATCTTGAAAATAGATTCTTATTCTCGTACGGGAGATATACAGAGGAACAATAGACAGAGGGTCTTCCACACCATAAGGACTTAGTTAGGACTAGCGATCTCCACTCTCTGTATCACTCCGCGCTGGCATGTACAGATGCCAGCATTCACAAGCTGAATACATAATATGTAAATATGATAATTCACATACATAACATGGTGCATAATAAATGGAAATATTACATAAGATTGATACATGTTCTGTAATACATTACTATACATAATTAATAGAGTAATATAAGAATACACAGCTTAAGGTACTACTTCGTGTCCATATTATACACCTCCCTCCCCCCTATACGCTCATAGTTTCATCTTGAGCGGACCTTTTGTTTCTGAGTCGCTCGGACCTGCGGAGTACCGGGGCAGAAACACAAGGTGGGGATGGATTTACTGTAAAGACATCAACATTAGGGGACTCAACTGGGGAAGGGTCAACACTAGGCAGCTCCACAGGTCGGAGGAAACGACGGTTCCTCCACCATACTCTACCACCAGGAAGACGCACTTGGTAGTCCCTGGACCGGCCAATACCCATGACAACCCCAACCTTGTCCCAGCGGTGAGATACCGGATCTTGAATCCTGACCTGCTGGCCGATACTCAACCTGGGAAGGGGGCGGGCATGACAGTCGTACCGAGCAGCGACATCTGCGGCTCGTTCTGCTGCACGGCGGTCACATTCTTCAGTCTTGGCTTGCCATTCTTGAGAAAAAGACTTCGGGTGGGCAGGAACACAAGACCTGAGATGATGTCCATATAGAACCTGGGCTGGGGAGCGTCGGGTGAAGTTCGGGGTGTTGCGTAACTCTAACAAACCTCGATCGAAATCCTCGCAGTCGATATTTCCTGAGGGTGACACCTTAAGGATCAGGTGTTTAACAGTCTTGACTGCGGCTTCAGCGTGTCCATTTGCCTGGGGGTAGTGGGGCGAGGTCACGACATGACGGACTCCCCAACGGTCCATGAAGTCCCGGAACTCGTGGCTGGTGAACTGGGGTCCTCCATCAGTCCTGAGGCGGAGGGGAACACCAACTTCTCTGAAGTAATGCCTGAAATTCCGGATGGTAGCAGTAGCCGTTGTATCACTACCACAGGGGATGACAACAGGCCATTCAGACAATCGGTCGGCAATGACGAGGAAGGACTTCCCTGCCACTGCAAAGAAGTCGGCCGACACAGACTCGAAGGGTCTTCAAGGGTTATCGTCGCACATTAAAGGTTCCTCTTGCTGGCTGGGTTGCAGAATCTGGCATGGCTCACAGGCACGGACGGTACTTGCAATGTCCGCATCGATTCCGGGCCAAAAGACAGTCTGCTTCGCCCGTCGCTTGGTGGCTTCCACTCCTCGATGGCTGTTGTGAAGGCGGGTCAAGGTACGGCGGCGTAGGGCAGCAGAAATGACTACTCGTGGACCATACAAGACGAGGTCTCCGTCACAATAGAGGTCCTCGCGTATCTTCCAGTACGGGAGAAGCGATTCATGAAGGTCGTATCGGTTAGATGGAAATCCCTGAGACACACAGTCGACGAGCCGGATGTAGGAAGGGTCGGCCCGGGCTGCGGTGCGGAGATCTTCAAGGGTCTTGTCTGCATCCGGTGCTGTAGACTCTTCTGATGTGTAGACGGCCTTCATTGAGACTACTGACTTGAGGGATGCGGCAGTTGTAGAACACAACATCTCGTCCTCTGGGGTGGGGCGACTGACAGGGGCGCGGGACAGGGCATCCGGGATGCACAGCAGCTTACCCGCACGCCACACAGCCGTGAAGAGATAAGGCTAGAGCTTCTCTTTCAAACGTTGAAGGCGAGGATTCTCTACTGCATCCAAGGAGTAGTGATTGATAATAGGTACAAGAGGGCGATGATCCGTGAAGAGGGTGAAGTGCTGAAGTCCTATCAGGTAGAAGCGGCACTTCGCCATCGCCCAGACAACAGCCAACATCTCCAGCTCAATCGTGGCATATCGGGTCTCGGCGTCCGTCAGGAACCGGGATCCACACTGAATTAAGCGGAGTTGTCCACCGCCATGGTCCTGCAGAAGGGCGTAACCAACGCCGTAGAGTCTGGAGACGTCAGTCTGGACGACGGTGGGTAGGACTGGGTCGTAACAGGCGAGGACAGGTGGACTTAAGAGGGCCTGCTTGACTCGCTGGAAGGCCTCTTGATGATCTGGGGTCCACAGGAATGTCCTCCTGGGGCTCAGCAGGGGGCGTAACGGCTGGGCTGCGGCAGAGATGTCAGGTGAGAATTCAGCCAGCTGATTGACCAGACCCAAAAAAGAACGGAGGTCTGTCAGGTTGGCAGGGGTTGGAAAATCCCTGATTCCACTTAATTTATCCGGGTCCGCTGCGACACCTGATGTTGAGAAAGTGTCCCCACAGAAGTTCACTGATGGTGCGGCGACTACAAACTTGTCAGCGTTGAGGGTAATCCCGTACTTTCGACATCTGGTGAGAACTTCATATATTCGGGAGAGGTGGGCACAGTAGTCTTCGTCATGGAGTAAAATATCATCAACCACCTTGACACAATTCGTGACTCCTTGAAGGGCCGTGTCACCACGTTGACAGAATGCGTCGCCCGTAGCGGCAAATCCCATGGGGCCTCTGCAATACTGATATCTTCCATATGGTGTGATGAATGTAGTCAAATGCTGGTCTTCTTCGGCCAACTCGATCTGCCACATAAGGCGTCCATCGTTGTAAAAAACTTCGCCTTCGGGTCCACATTTCAAACAGCTGCGAAGGGTGTGGGTGAAGGGTGGGCTGGACGGGAAACTTGCTGGCTAAGTTTTGACAGATCGGTGGTGATCCGTACTCCACCACGAGGTTTGGCGACGGGGACGAGAGGGTGGCACCAAGGTGAAGGTTCGTCTCCGGCCGGCTTGATGATTCCCTGAGCAACCATAGGGTCAAGCTCTTGTCTAACTAGCTCCTTGTAGGCGTGAGGAATCAAACGAGGGGTGTGGATGGCAAAAGGTGTGGCACTATCCTTAAGATGAATCTTCATAGGTGAACCCACCATCGGCTTGAGTGGTGTGGATCCCAAAGATTTCTTCGTAACCAACACGTCAGCAAACTCCTTGAGAAGGTAAGCTCTTGCATCAAAAGGGGACGTGTTAGTAGAGATAGGGAGTTCCTTCAACCTGTTGACATAGGTGACCTTCAAACTAGGTTTGGGGAATTCCTTGGAAATAATGCCCAACTCTTGACAATGGCCATATGATAAAAGCGGAGACGGGATCCCATCATGAACATCAATCCGGGCTGAGCAAGACTGCCTACCAAAGGTAAGAGTAGCCCAGAAAGATCCCAAAGCTGGAGCCATCTTGGAACCATCAACTGTCAGTTTCGTTGTCTGAGGAGGGGGCTGTAGGTTGCTCCGAGGGTATTCCCAAACTTGCTAAGTGTTGTGGACCAATTACTGAGACGTCAGCACCGGTGTCAGGTAACATCTGAAGATTGGATGACAAATTACCGTGAGAAATGACGACACTGGTGTGCTGGGGCGTCGTGTCTGTGGAACAATGTACACGACGGCAGAAACGACTGGACACAGCGTCTTGATGCTTGCCAGAAGGAGAGGGCGCACCAGCACTACCTGAGGATGACTTCTTGGATCCTTGGTGGTGTCCTTTCTGTGTCTTCTTACGACAACATTTGTCATAATGGCCCACACGACCACAAAGTCTGCACTGAACTTTGCTAGCAGGGCACTTGACTGTGTAAGCCCAGTGACCCTGGCGGTCGCAACTTCTGCACAAGCTTTGAGCAGCTGGGCACTGGGAGGCATTATGCTGTCTCGCGCAGCTGTTACACAAAGCTGCTGCTGAAGGTGTAGCTGGAGGGTGAGGGGTGGGGTTACCTTGCTGCTTCTTACCCTTTCTGTAGGAAGACACCGCCCTCACCTGGTCAGGTTGTGAGCATAAAGCTGAAGTCGCACACCTGGCGGCCTCGTACGCTCGACATTTTGTAACAACATCTTGAAGGGAGGAAGTGGGGTCAAGTTAAATGAGACGCTGAACTACCTCTTCATCTCGAATACCCGTTAAAATGATTGTCTTGAGTTGTGTCTCTTCACATACTTGAGAATTTCCAGGACAAACATCAAGACAGAAGACCAAAACATTTCCTCCACACAAGAAAACAACACACACAATCAAGCCGACCAAGCACTGAGAAACCATGGCCCAACCCAACACGCACCTGATGCTTGACCTGACGCTAACCTGACTCTGTCCTGCCGCTTCCTAGCCGCGTCTAGGCGAGTTGCTGCTGCCTGCAACTTATACTCCCTCACGCAAGCGGTGTTTAGCCACTGCACCTATTCTCTCCTCCTAAAATTCACTTCAATCCTCCCTTTATCCTTCCCCTGAACCTCCTTCCCCCCTGTTATCATGATCGTGATAGTGGCTAACGTGAAAACCTTAAGGATTCATATTACGCTCAAACGTCCACAAAACCTTCCGAGTCCCCCAGTGGAAACGTCCCCCGTTTTCTCTGTTTCCCCGTCTTTGTCTTAAGGGAACTTTGAATATAATCCGCGGATTTCGTAGCAGACGCTGTGTGTTGGGACCTGTTGCCATCCAACCCTTTGTAATCAATTTAATTTTGCTTTTGATAGCTGAGTCAGAGCATTGTTAGTGAAGATAATAGTAGGGAATGAAACTGAGTTCATAGTCTCAGTTTCAACGTCAGAGTGTACAGTAAATTAATTCATCGAAATAGAAGAAGGTGGACTCCCTGACCTATTTTGAGTGGGTGCCGCGGGCATTTCTGCCGTTACTAAGTGCCCGTCCCTTCATCCATACAGGTATGCCATTCCACTGTGTTGTAATTCGCCCTTCTTTAAGTGATTTGACCCAATTAATAGTTGATTGTGCAAGTGTTACAGTAACGTAGTTGATATGCTCTGAGTGAAGTCATATTTACGTCTTTAACGTCCCCTGAAATGTGATGTCGTTGTCACCGTTAGTAAGTGCCCGTCCCTTCATCCATACAGGTCCCTAACGCAGCCTAGGCCGTGTCTGTAGCGTGGATGTTGTATCCACTATGTCTGGGGAGATGTCCGAGGTCCAGTAGGATCAGTTACCTTCGTGAGACCCGGCCGTCAGACACTTCAGACTACCTATAGCCCCCATAGCTGGCTCGTCTGGCCCTAACGCTCGGTCTGCGAGGTGACCCCGGATCACCAAGCCACACACCACTACCAGCCCCCATCATTGGTGGATGAGTGTCGAACTCAGTAGGGCTATTTGTGTGGTGGAGTTAATCCACTGGGATCTCCAGAGTTCGTCGGAAAGTACTCCATGGTGGCTGGACCCCATGGCTGTTGCTTGAGTATCACTCCTGACGACTGAGTGTTGTAATGGCAGTTGCCCTGGTCTTTATGGTGCTAAGTGACTATAAGAGTTTATGTGTTATTGAGTATGTCCACCCAGTAGGGTTGGAAGTGTTATTGAGTATGTCCACCCAGTAGTGGTGTGAGTATGTTGAGCCTGAGGGCCTAGTACTAGATTTCGTCTGTTGGTACATATAAATTCTTTCTCCTAATTTCATATTAATGTTTAAATAAATTTTTTATTTGTATATTGTGTCTATTATTTACCTACAGTATTTACTGTTATTTCTTCCCTATTACTTGATACTATCATTACATCTACCCACGAGCCTCCTTTCGTCACGCTACCAATGGTAATAAGTATGAGAGTAAAAGGAATTGTTACTGACACACAGGCCCTTATAAAATGGTGGCAGTTCAGGCCCTCATAAATGGTGGCAGCTCAGGCCCTCATACTGTCACTAGTATTTTATGTATGTATGTATGTACAACAAACCTACTTCCTAGTGTATGTGACTGTGCATGTTAACTGATATAATATATTGTTGGGATTCATCCTTACTGTATTTTCATACATCTGGCTGTGAAGATATTAACTCCAGTACGACAAGTTTAGCTTGATAGATTCGGGGGTTCAGGACAGCTGGGTGAGGTGCAACAGTGTTGCTGGAAGAGTTGAATCATCGGTGCATTAATAGTAGTGTCGGTTTTTTTTGTCATCAAGAACTGATACAGAAGGAGTCAACTGATTACAGTGTGAACTCTGGTCCGGGCTGACAAGGATTACTTATAAAGACAAATCTAAGTTGTCTTATTGGACTAGAAATACGGAAGGAGGAAGAGAAGCAGTCTTAGATACGTATGCTCACGCTTTCAGTCTCTCCTTATCCCTCAGAGCTTTGTATTTGTTGACGACTAATGCATTAATTACTCTACAGTACAATAATCGCTTCCAGAACTTAGGAGCATCAAATCTTACAGTCGCTCACCTCTCCAGTGTCCGATACACACACATACACACACACAGTGCGTCCACATTGCAAAAAAAAATTGTACCGTTAACTTTCTATACGACGGCCTCTAGCTGCTGGTTAGTCCATCAACAATGAAAACTTATGAGATACAAATTACTGGTAGTAGGTAGTAGGCAGCTACCAAACAGGGAGGTACTACCGCCAGGGAAGATACTGGAAGCATAATGTGCTGTCTAATGGTAGACCCTGCTGCAATATGGCATCACGAAAATTGTGACCAAGTCTCAGGTGCTGAGCTGACTTTCTACCTCATTTACACACAATTGCAGGATCTCGATTGTTTCTCGTAAGGTTGACAACACAATATACATAGGGCTATATTGTTTCTCACTTTTGATCCTTTTTCATTTTTGTATTTATGGTTCCTCTAAGTTTCTAATGGAGTCACGTCCTGGAATAGCCATTTGCGGCAACATTAGCGAGGAGGAGGGAAGGCGCTGAGAACTGGTTGTGAGCTGTCGTGAGGAAGAGTGAATAATGAGAAGAAAGTAAAGCATCTCTCTCTCTCTCTCTCTCTCTCTCAAGGGCTATGGAATTAACATCACCTATGCTCGTACTTTCTATCTTCACTTCATTCGTTCTGTAGTTGACTATCATGCTCTCCATCTTGTGACTATTCCGCCTAAACAACTCAACAGCCTTGAGGTAGTGCAAAATGAAGCCATGGGCATCATTCTAGGATGCCCAAAATCAACCAGAATTGTAAACATGAGGAAAGAGCTCAGGCTGCCTCCCTATCTGAGAGGATAGCTCTACTTAATACCATGTTTTGTGTCAAAGTTTTGAAGAACAATGGTCCCCAAATTACAGCTCAAAATGAGTTGATGTTCTATCTAAGTAATCCCGACCATCTCGCTAACCTTCCACAAAAGATTCTCTTTGGGGCGTGGCTTCATAAAAGTGTTGCAGATCTCTTGAAACTGAATGTCCCAATCACCCCAGACGAACCTATTAATGCCATTCCTCCTTGGCTGGATATATCAGTTCCTATTAATTACACTCCTGTTGGTAGAAAGCAAATGTTAAACACCGATGTAGCAATCAAGCTGAAGAGGAAGAATTTTTTCCCATCACGCCTTGCTGGAACTGCTACAAATACACCCACTTAGCCACGGACTGCCCGAACAAAAACACAAAATACTGCTCCGAATGCGAGGAGGAGGGACATACATTCCGGGAATGCAAAAGCAGTGTAACTCCTTGGTGCCTGAACTGCCAAGGGGACCACAGAACACTGGCAGCACGCTGTCCAGCAAGGAAAGCGATTGTAAAGGAAACGAGGAAAATTGAAAAGGAAAGAGCACAGGAAAAGCAAAACAGGACCTACTCGGCTATAATCAAATTAACAAAGGAAACAACTAAAGTTCTTGAAAAGGTAGCCTCACAACCCCCAGCTCAACCTATAGTGCTCAACCTGGGGAAGTCAACTATCGGTTAAAATCATGACGGCAATAATACACGCCCACCTCTTGAATATTGCCAAACCAGGATGCTTTGCTAAAAGGGTAAAGGAAATGTTTGCGGCAAATAACCTCCCAGACATGGAATTCCCCAACGACGTCCCCTCATCTTCAATCTTCAACCTGATCTATAAACCAGCGGAAACCACCAGTCAGACGCAAGTCACCCAATCACAAGCCATTACCG
>NW_024745967.1:0-10995 GCF_018991925.1 Homarus americanus
GTTGGTGCTGTGGTGTGTGGCAGTGTTAAAGGTGTGTAGGAGCTGTGCTGTGTGGCAGTGTTGGAGGTGTGTTGGTACTGTGGTGTGTGAAATGTTGGAGGTGTGTTGTTTCTTGGTGTGTGGCAGTGTTAGAGATGTGTTGGAGCTGTGGTGTGTGGCAGTGTTGGAGGTGTGTTGGTGAGTGTGGTGTGTGGCAGTGTTAGAGATGTGTTGGTACTGTAGTTTATGGCAGCGTTAGATGTGTGTTGGTGGTGTGGTGTGTGGCAGTGTTAAAAGGTGTGTTGGTGCTGTAGTGTATGGCAGTGTTGGGGGTGTGTGGTGCTGTGGTGTGTGGCAGTGTTAAGTGTGTTGGTACGGTGGTGTGTGGCAGTGTTGGGGTGTGTTGGAGCTCTGGTGTGTGGTGTTGGAGGTGTGTTGGAGCTGTGGTGTGTGGCAGTGTTAGAGGTGTGTTGGTACTGTGGTGTGTGTGGCAATGTTGGAGTGTGTTGGTACTGTGGTGTGTGAAATGTTGGAGGTGTGTGTTGGTACTGTGGTGTATGGCAGTGTTAGAGGTGTGTTGGTACTGTGGGGTGTGTGTGTTAGAGGTGTGTGTTGGTGCTGTGGTGTGTGGCAATGTTGGAGGTGTGTTGGTACTGTGCTGTGTGTGTGTTGGAGACTGTGTTGGTGATGTGGTGTGTGGCAGTGTTAAAGGTGTGTTGGTGATGTGGTGTGTGGCAAAGTTAATGGTGTGTGTTGGTACTGTGGTGTATGGCAGTGTTAGAGGTGTGTTAAATTTTCTTAGGTATGCGTCATTAGAGGGTGTTGTGGTACGATTTGACGTGTGGCAGTGTTAGAGGTGTGTTGGTACTGTGCTGTGTGGCAATGTTGGGAACTGTGTTGAGTGATGTGGTGTGTGGCAGTGTTAAAGGTGTGTTGGTGATGTGGTGTGTGTGTGGTTTGGAGGTGTGTTGGAGCTTTGGTGTGGTAGTGTTAGATGTGTGTTGGTACTGGTGTCTGGCAGTGTTGGTGGTGTGTGTGTGGCGTGTTGGCGTCGTTGTGTGTAGTACTGTTGGGAGCTCTCTGTTGGTACTGTGGTGTGTGGCAATGTTGGGTGTGTGTTGGGTTCTGATGTGTGGCAGTGTTGGAGGTGTGTGGAGCTGTGGTGTGTGTGTGTGTTGGAGGTGTGTTGGAGCTGCTGAGTGTGGCAGTGTTGGAGGTATGGTTTGTGTATGGCAGTGCTAGAGCTGTCGTGTGTGTGGCAGTGTTGAAGCTGTGGTGTTTGTGGTGAAAAGGAGCTGTGGTGTGTCTGTGAGGTGTGTTGGAGACGTGTTGTATGTGTTGGGTGTGTTAGAGCTGTGAATGTGGCAGTGTTAGAGGTGTGTTGGGTACTGTGGTGTGTAGAAAATGTTGGAGGTGTGTTGGTGTTATTGTGATGTGAGGCAGTGTTAGAGGTGTGTTGGGTACTGTGGTTTGTGTGTGTTGGGGTGTTGGAGGTGTGTGGAGCTGTAGTGTGTGGCAATGTTTGGGTGTGATGGTACTGTGGTGTGTGGCAGTGTTGGAAGTGTGTTGGTACTGTGGTGTGTGCTTGTTAGAGGTGGTTTGGTACTGTGGTGTGTGGCACAGTGTTGCAAGGTGTGTAGGAGCGCTGTGCTGTGTGGCAGTGTTGGAGGTGTGTTGGTACTGTGGTGTGTGAAATGTTGGAGGTGTGTTGGTACTGTGGTGTGTGGCAGTGTTAGAGGTGTGTTGGAGCTGTGGTGTGTGGCAGTGTTGGAGGTGTGTTGGTAGTGTGGTGTGTGGCAGTGTTAGAGATGTGTTGGTACTGCAGTTTATGGCGTTAGATGTGTGTTGGTGGTGTGGTGTGTGGCAGTGTTAGAGATGTGTTGGTACTGTAGTTTATGGCAGCGTTAGATGTGTGTTGGTAGTGTGGTGTGTGGCAGTGTTAGAGGTGTGTTGGAGCTCTGGTGTGTGGCAGTGTTGGAGGTGTGTTGGAGCTGGGCTGTATGCTTGTGTTAGAGGTGTGTTGGAGCTGTGGTGTGTGAAAATGTTAGAGGTGTGTTGGTACTGTGGTGTGTGGTGTTAGGGTGGTTTGGTAATCTGGTGTGTGGCAGTGTTATGATTTGTTGGAGTATTGTCATTAGCCTTGGCCTGTTGGAATTAATTTACAGTGGTGTGGCAGTGTTAGAGGTGTGTTGGTACTGTGGTGTGTGGCAATGTTGGAGGTGTGTTGGTACTGTAGTGTGTGGCAGTATTAGAGGTGTGTTGGTACTGTGGTGTGTGGCAGTGTTAGAGGTGTGTTGGTACTGTGGTGTGTGGCAGTGTGAGAGGTGTGTTGGTATGTAGTGTATGGCAGTGTTAGAGGTGTGTTGTTACTGTGGTGTGTGGCAGTGTTAGAGGTGTGTTGGAGCTCTGGTGTGTGGCAGTGTTGGAGATGTGTTGAGCTGTGTGTGTGGCAGTGTTAGAGTGTGTGTTGGTACTGTGGTGTGTTGCAATGTTGGAGGTGTGTTGGTACTGTGGTGTGTGAAAATGTTGGAGGTGTGTTCGTACTGTGGTGTATGGCAGTGTTAAAGGTGTGTTGGTGCTGTGGTGTGTGGCAGTGTTAAAGGTGTGTTGGAGCTGTGGTGTGTGGCAGTGTTGGATGTGTATTGGTACAGTGGTGTGTGAAAATCTTTGGAGGTGTGTTGGTACTGTGCTGTGTGGCAATGTTGGAGACTGTGTTGGTGCTGTTGTGTGTGGCAGTGTTAAAGGTGTGTTGTAGGTGTGTTGGTACTGTGGTGTATGAAAATGTTGGATGTGTGTCGGTACTGTGGTGTGTCGCAGTGTTAGAGGTGTGTTGGAGCTGTTGTGTGTGGTAGTGTTGGATGTGTGTTGGTTCTGTGGTGTGTGGCAATGTTGGAGGTGTGTTGGTACTGTGGTGTGTGGCAGTGTTGGAGGTACGTTGGAGCAGTGGTGTGTGGCAGTGTTGGTGGTGTGTTGGAGCTGTGGTGTGTGGGAGTGCTAGATGTGAGTTGGTACTGTGGTGTGTAGCAATGTTGGAGGTGTGATGGTATTGTGGTGTGTGGCAGTATTGGAGGTGCGTTGGAGCTGTGGTGTGTGGCATTGTTGGTGGTGTGTTGTGTGGCGATTTTGGAGTCGCTGGGTGTGGTAGTGTTGGAGCTCTGTTCGTACTGTTGTGTGTGAGAGTGTTAGAGGTGTGTTGGTTCTATGCTGTGTGGCAATGTTGGAGGCTGTGTTGGTGCTGTGGTGTGTGGCAGTGTTAAAGTTGTATTGGAGCTGTGGTGTGTACCAGTGTTGGAGGTGTGTTGGTACTGTGGTGTATGAAAATGTTGGAGGTGTGTTGGTACTGTGGTGTGTGGCAGTGTTAGAGATGTTGGTATTGTGGTGTGTGGCAGTGTTGGAGGTGTGTTGGATCTGTGGTGTGTGGCAGTGGCTGGAGAGTGCGTTGGGCTGGGTGTGGCAGTGTTAGAGTGTGTTGGTGCTGTAGTGTATGGCAGTGTTAGAGGTGTGTTGGTTCTCTGGTGTGTGAATGTGTTGGAGGTGTATTGGTACTGTGGTGTGTGAGGGTGTTATAGGTGTGTTGGTACTGTGGTGTGTGAGGGTGTTATAGGTGTGTTGGTACTGTGCTATGTGGCAATGTTGGAGGCTGTGTTGGTGCTGTGGTGTGTGGCAGTGTTAAAGGTGTGTTGGAGCTGTGGTGTGTGGCAGTGTTAAAGGTGTGTTGGAGCTGTGGCGTGTGGCAATGTTGCAGGTGTGTTAGTGCATGGTGTGTGAAAATCTTTGGAGGTTCTTGGTACTGTGTTGTGTGGCAATGTTGGAGTCTGTGTTGGTGCTGGTGTGTGGCAGTGTTGGAGTGTGTTGGAGTGCTGTGGTGTGTAGAAATGTTGGAGGTGTGTCAGTGCTGTGGTGTGTCACAGTGTTAGAGGTGTGTTGGGCTGCAGTGTGTGTTGGAGTATGGTTTGTGTGATGTTGGAGCTGTCGTGTGTGGCAGTGTTGGAGGTACGTTGGAGCTTGCGGTGTGAGGCAGTGTTGGTGGTGTGTTGGACCTGTGGTGTGTGGCAGTCGGTGGAGGTACGTTGGTGCTGTGGTGTGTGGCAGTGTTAAAGGTGTATTGGAGCTGTGGTGTGTGGCAGTGTTGGAGGTGTGTTGGTACTGTGGTGTGCGGCAGTGTTAGAGGTGTGTTGGTACTGTGGTGTGTGGTAGTGTTGGAGGTGCGTTGGAGCTGTGCTGTGTGGCAGTGTTGGTGGTGTGTTGTGTGGCGATTTTGGAGTCGTTGGGTGTGGTAGTGTTGGAGCTCTGTTCGTACTGTGGTGTTTGGCAATTTTGAAGGTGTGTTGGAGCTCTGATGTGTGGCAGTGTTGGAGGTGTATTGGAGCTGTGGTGTGTGGCAGTGTTGGAGGTGTGTTGGAGCTGCAGTGTGTAGCAGTGTTGGAGGTATGGTTTGTGGCGGTGTTGGAGCTGTCCTGTGTGGCAGTTTTGGAGCTGTGGTGTTTCGCGGTGATGGAGCTGTGGTGTGTCGCATTTTTAGAGGTGTGTTAGAGACGTGGTGTGTGACAGTGTTGGAGGTGTGTTGGAGCTGTGGTGTGTGGCAGTGTTAGAGGAGTGTTGGTACTGTGGTGTGTGGCAATGTTGGAGTTGTGTTGGTACTGTGGTGTGTGAAAATGTTGGAGGTGTGTTGGTACTGTGGAGTGTGGCAGTATTAGAGGTGTGCTGGTACTGTGGTGTGTGCCAGTGTTATAGGTGTGTTGGAGTTGTGGTGTGTGGCAGTGTTGGAGGTGTGTCGGAGCTGTGGTATGTGGCAGTGTTTGAGGTGTGTTGTTACTGTGGTGTGTGGCAATGTTGGAGGCGTGTTGGTACTGTAGTGTGTGGCAGTCTTGGAGGTGTGTTGGTACTGTGGTGTGTGTCAGTGTTAGAAGTGTGTAAATGCTGTGGTGTGTGGACAGTGTTAGAGGTGGTTTAGTGCTGTTGTGTGTGTGAGTGTTAGAGGTTTGTGTTGGTGCTGTAGTGATTGGCACAGTTGGAGGTATATTAGCACTGTGGTGTGGGGCAGTGTTACAGGTGGTTTGGTACTATGGTGTGTGGCATTGTGGGGTTTATTGTGGTGCATGGTGTGTGGCAGTGTTAGAGGTGTGTTGGTACTGTTGTGTGTGGCAGTGTTAGAGTTAGTGTGTTGGACCTTGGTGGTGGCAGTGTTAGGGGTGTGTTGGTACTGTGGTGTGTTGCAATATTGAGAGATTATTTAATTTGCTGGGGTGTGTGGGGACATTGAGGTGTGTTGGTTCTGTGCTGTGTGGCAGTGTTGGAGGTGTGTTGGAGCTGTGGTGTGTGGCAGTGTTAGAGGTGTGTTGGTACTTTGGTGTGTGGCAATGTTGGAGGTGTGTTGATAATGTGATGTGTGAAAATGTTGGAGGTGTGTTGGTACTGCGGTGTATGGCTGTGTTAGAGGTGTGTTGGTACTGTGGTGTGTGGCAGTGTTAGAGGTGTGTTGGTGCTGTGGTGTGTGGCAGTGTTGGATGTGTGTTGGTACTGTGGTGTGTGAAAATCTTTGGAGGTGTGTTGGTACTGTGCTGTGAGGCAATGTTGGAGACTGTGTTGTTGCTGTGGTGTGTGGCAGTGTGAAAGGTGTGTTGGACTGTGGTGAGTGGCAGTGTTAGAGGTGTGTTGGTACTGTGGTGTGTTGCAATGTTAGAGGTGTGTTGGTACTGAGGTGTGTGAGAGTGTTAAAGGTGTGTTGGTACTGTGCTGTGTGGCAGTGTTAGAGGTGTTGGAGGTGTGTTGGTACTGTGGTGTATGAAAATGTTGGAGGTGTGTCGGTGCTGTGGTGTGTCGCAGTGTTAGAGGTGTGTTGGAGCTGCAGTGTGTAGCAGTGTTGGAGGTATGGTTTGTGGCGGTGTTGGAGCTGTCCTGTGTGGCAGTGTTGGAGCTGTGGTGTTTCGCGGTGATGGAGCTGTGGTGTGTCGCATTTTTAGAGGTGTGTTAGAGACGTGGTGTGTGACAGTGTTGGAGGTGTGTTGGAGCTGTGGTGTGTGGCAGTGTTAGAGGAGTGTTGGTACTGTGGTGTGTGGCAATGTTGGAGTTGTGTTGGTACTGTGGTGTGTGAAAATGTTGGAGGCGTGTTGGTACTGTAGTGTGTGGCAGTGTTGGAGGTGTGTTGGTACTGTGGTGTGTGTCAGTGTTAGAAGTGTGTAGATACTGTGGTGTGTGGCAGTGTTAGAGGTGGTTTGGTACTGTGGTGTGTGGCAGTGTTAGAGGTTTGATGGTACTGTGGTGATTGGCACAGTTGGAGGTATATTGGCACTGTGGTGTGGGGCAGTGTTACAGGTGGTTTGGTACTGTGGTGTGTGGCAGTGTTAGGGGTGTGTTGGTACTGTGGTGTGTTGCAATGTTAGAGGTGTGTTGGTACTGAGGTGTGGGCTGTTAAGTGTGGTGGTTCTGTGCTGTGTGGCAATGTTGGAGGCTGTGTTGGTGCTGTGGTGTGTGGTGTTAAAGGTGTGTGGAGCTGTCGTGTGTGGCAGTGTTGGAGTGTGTTGGTACTGTGGTGTGTGAAATGTTTTAGGTGTGTTGGTACTGTGGTGTATGGCAGTGTTAAAATGTGTGTGCACATGGTGTGTGTGATGTTAGGGTGTGTTGGTGCTGTGGTGTGTGGCAGTGCTAAGGTGTGTTGGAACTGTGGTGTGTAGCAGTGTTGGATGTGTGTTGGTACTGTGGTGTGTGAAAATCTTTGGAGGTGTGTTGGTACTGTGCTGTGAGGCAATGTTGGAGACCGTGTTGGTGCTGTGGTGTGTGGCAGTGTGAAAGGTGTGTTGGAGCTGTTGTGTGTGGCAGTGTTGGAGGTGTGTTGGTACTGTGGTGTATGAAAATGTTGGAGGTGTGTCGGTACTGTGGTGTGTTGCAGTGTTAGAGGTGTGTTGGAGCTGTGGTGTGTGGTAGTGTTAGATGTGTGTTGGTACTGTGGTGTGTGGCAGTATTGGAGTTGCGTTGGAGCTGTGGTGTGTGGCAGTGTTGGTGGTGTGTTGTGTGGCGATTTTGGAGTCGTTTGGTGTGTTAGTATTGGAGCTCTGTTGGTACTGTGGTGTGTGGCAAAATTGAAGGTGTGTTGGAGCTCTGATGTACGGCAGTGTTGGAGGTGTATTGGAGCTGTGGTGTGTGGCAGTATTGGAGGTGTGTTGGAGCTGCGGTGTGTAGCAGTGTTGGAGGTATGGTTTGTGGCAGTGTTGGAGCTGTCGTGTGTGGCAGTGTTGGAGCTGTGGTGTTTCGCGGTGATGGAGCTGTGGTGTGTCACATTTTTAGAGGTGTGTTAGAGACGTGGAGTGTGGCAGTGTTGGAGGTGTGTTGGAGCTGTGGTGTGTGTCAGTGTTAGGTGTGTTGGTGCTGTGGTGTGGCAGTGTTGGGTGTGTTGGTGTGTGTGGTGTGTGAGAATGTTGGGTGTGTTGGTGCTGTGGTGTGTGGTGGTGTTGGGGTGTGTTGGTGGTGTGGTGTGTGGCGGTGTTAGAGGTGTGTTGGTACTGTGGTGTATGGCAGTGGTAGAGATGTTTTGGTATTGTGGTGTGTGGCAGTGTTGGAGGTGTGTTGGATCTGTGATGTTGGCAGTGTTAGAGGTGTGTTGGTGCTGTGGTGTGTGGCAGTGTTAAAGGTGTGTTGGAGCTGTGGTGTGTGGCAGTGTTGGAGGTGTGTTGGTACTGTGGTGTATGAAAATGTTCGAGGTGTGTCGGTACAGTGGTGTGTCGCAGTGTTAGAGGTGTGTTGGAGCTGTGGTGTGTGGTAGTGTTAGATGTGTGTTGGTACTGTGGTGTGTGGCAATGTTGGAGGTGTGTTGGTACTGTGGTGTGTGGCAGTATTGGGGGTGCGTTGGAGCTGTGGTGTGTGGCAGTGTTGGTGGTGTGTTGTGTGGCGATTTTGGGTCGTTGGGTGTGGTAGTGTTGGAGCTCTGTTGGTACTGTGTTGTGTGGCAATATTGGAGGTGTGTTGGAGCTCTGATGTGTGGCAGTGTTGGAGGTGTGTGGGAGCTGTGGTGTGTGGCAGTGTTGGAGGTGTGTTGGAGCTGCGGTGTGTAGCAGTGTTGGGGGTATGGTTTGTGGCGGTGTTGGAGCTGTCGTGTGTGGCAGTGTTGGAGCTGTGGTGTTTCGCGGTGATGGAGCTGTGGTGTGTCGCATTTTTAGAGGTGTGTTAGAGACGTGGTGTGTGGCAGTGTTGGAGGTGTGTTGGAGCTGTGGTGTGTGGCAGTGTTAGAGGTGTGTTGGTACTGTGGTGTGTGGCAATGTTTGAGGTGTATTGGTACTGTGGTGTATGAAAATGTTGGAGGTGTGTTGGTACTGTGGTGTGTGGCAGTGTTAGAGGTGTGTTGGTACTGTGGTGTGTGGCAGTGTTAGAGGTGTGTTGGTACTGTAGTGTGTTTTGGAAGTGTGTTAGAGTGTGTGGTGGTGTGACAGTGTTGGTGTTTTTAGTACTGTTGTTTGTGTGGTGTTGGTTGTGTGGTGTGTTAGGTGTATGTGGTACTGTAGTGTGTGGCAGTTTAGAGGTGTGTTGGTACTGTGGTGTGTGGCAGTGTTAGAGGTGTGTTGGAGCCGTGGTATGTGGCAGTGTTGGGGTGTGTTGGTATTGTGGTGTGTGGAGTGTTAGAGGTGTGTTGGTATTATGGTGTGTGGCAGTGTTAGGGGTTTGTTGGACTGTGGTGAGTGGCAGTGTTAGGAGGTGTGTTGGTCTGTGGTGTGTGGAAGTGTTAAGGTGTGTTGTTACTGTGATGTGTGGTAGTGTTTGAGATGTGTTGGGTACTGTGGTGTGTGGCAGTGTTGGGTGTGTTGGTAGTGTAATGTGTGTGTGTTGGAGGTTTGTTCAGACTGTGGTGTGTGGCAGTGTTGGAGGTGTGTTGGAGCTGTGGTGTGTGGCAGTGTTGGGGTGTGTTGGTGCCTGTGATATGTGACAATGTTGGAGGTGTGATGGAGCTCTGGTGTGTGGTAGTGTATGGGTGTGTGTTTGTTTGTGGTGTGTGGCAGTGTTTGAGCGTGTTGGTTCTCTGGTGTGTGGCAGTGTTAAGTGTGTTTAGATGTGGTGTGTGGCAGTGTTTGGAGGTGTGTTGGAGCTGTGGTGTGTGGTAGAGTTTGAGGTGTGTTGGTTCTGAACTGTGTGGCAGGGGTTGGGGTGTGTTGGTACTGTGGTGTGTGTGTGCTGGAGGTGTGTTAGAGCTGTGGTGTGTGGCAGTGTTAGAGGTGTGTTGGTACTGTGGTGTGTGGCAGTGTTGGAGGTGTGTTGGTACTGTGGTGTGTGTGGCAATGTTGGAGGTGTGTTGGTACTGTGGTGTGTGAAATGTTGGAGGTGTGCTGGTACTCTGGTGTGTGGCAGTGATAAAGTGTTTGGTACTGTGGTGTGTGGCAGTGTTAGAGTGTGTTGGTACTGTGGTGTGTGGCAGTGTTAGAGGTGTTTTGGTACTGTAGTGTATGTGGTTTTAGAGGTGTGTTGGTACTGTGGTGTGTGGCAGTGTTAGAGGTGTGTTGGTACTGTGGTGTGTGGCAGTGTTAGATGTGTGTGTTGGGCTTGGTGTGTGGCAGTGTTGGAGGTGTGTTGGAGCTGTGGTGTGTTGCAGTGTTAGAGGGTGTTGGAGCTGTGGTGTGTGGCAGTGTTGGAGTGTGTTAGAGCTGTGGTGTGTTCAGTGTTAAAGGTGTGTTGGTACTGTGGTGTGTGGCAATGTTAGAGGTGTGTTGGTGCTGTGGTGTGTGGCAGTGTTGGAGGTGTTAGTTTAGTGGTGTGTGGCAGTGTTAGGGTTTGTTGGACTGTGGTGTGTGTGGCAGTGGGAGGCGTGTTGGTACTCTGGTGTGTGGCAGTGTTAGAGGTGTTTTAGATGTGTTGTGTGGCAGTGTTTGGAGGGTGTGTTGGGCTGTGGTGTGTGGTAGAGTTTGAGGTGTGTTGGTACTGAACTGTGTGGCAGGGTTGGGGGTGTGTTGGTACTGTGGTGTGTGTGTTGGAGTGTGTTGGTACTGTGGTGTGTGAAATGTTGGAGGTGTGCTGGTACTCTGGTGTGTGGCAGTGTTTGTTGCTGTGGTGTGTGGCAGTGTTAGGAGTGTGTTGCTGTGTTACAGATGTGTTGAGTAATGTTGTATGTGGCAGTGTTGGAGGTGTGTTGGGCTGTGGTGTGTGGCAGTGTTCGGGTGTGTTGGTGCTGTGGTGTGTGGCAGTGTTGGAGGTGTTGGTGCTGTGGTGTGTGTCATTGGAGGTGTGTTGGTACTGTGGTGTGTGAAAATGTTGGAGTGTGCTGGTACTCTGGTGTGTGGCAGTGATAGAGGAGTGTTTGGTACTGTGGTGTGTGGCAGTGTTAGAGGTGTGTTGGTGCTGTGGTGTGTGGCAGTGTTAGAGTGTTTTGGTACTGTAGTGTGTTGGTTTAGGAGGTGTATGGTGCTGTGGTGTGTGGCAGTGTTAGAGGTGTGTTGGTACTGTGGTGTGTGGCAGTGTTAGATGTGTGTTGGGCTGTGGTGTGTGGCAGTGTTGGAGTGTGTTGGGCTGTGGTGTGTTGCAGTGTTGAGGTGTGTTGGGGCTGTGGTGTGTGGCAGTGTTGGAGGTGTGTTAGAACTGTGGTGTGTTCCAGTGTTAAAGGTGTGTTGGTACTGTGGTGTGTGTGTGTTGAGGTGTGTTGGTGCTGTGGTGTGTGGCAGTGTTGGAAGTGTTAGTACTGTGGTGTGTGGAGTGTTAGAGGTGTGTTGGAGCTGTGGTGTGTGGCTGTGTTACAGGTGTGTTGGTATGTGGTATGTGGAAGTGTTAGAGGTGTTGGGCTGTGGTGTGAGGCAGTGTTAAGTGTGTTGATACTGTGGTGTGTGGCAGTGTTAGAGGTGTGTTGGTACTGTGATATGTGGTAGTGTTGGAGGTGTGTTGGAGCTGTGGTGTGTGGCAGTGTTAGAGGTGTGTTGGGAATTATGGTGTGTGGCAGTGTTGAGGTTTGTTGGACTGTGGTGAGTGGCAGTGTTAAGTGTGTGTTGGTCTGTGGTGTGTAGAAGTGTTAGAGTGTGTTGGTACTGTGATGTGGTGTGTGGCCAT
>NW_024745968.1:0-11966 GCF_018991925.1 Homarus americanus
CGGGACTGCCCAGTATGGGCCAATAGGCCCGCTGCAGTTTCCTCCATTCTTATGTTCTTATGTTCTTATGTGTTAGTCTAAAGGTACACTGTACTGTATGGAGAGGCCTGCCAGGTTCTTAGTGGAGCTGGTTGGTCACTCTCATCTTTATTCCTCTAGTAATGTTTTATGTAAAAATGTGTATGTTGAGGCAGGAGGTGGTTCAATTACTTCTTCCTGGCTGATATAGCTGGGAGGGTAATCACATTATTATTATTAATATTATTAATATTTATTTATTTATTTATTTATTTATTTATTTATTTATTTTTTTTTGAGTTAGTGAGCCCGCCCAGGTCCTTGTGTAGCTGGGAGGGTAGTCACATTTTTATTTATTTATTTTTTTTTTTTTACTAAGATGTTAGTTCAATGTTAAATGTTAAATGTTAAATGTTAAATATTAGTTATGTTAGTCTAAAGGTACGCTGTATGGAGAGGCCTGCCAGGTTCTTGTGGAGCTGGTAGGTCACTCTCATCTTTTATTCTCTCTATTAATGTTTTATATGTATATTGGGGCAGGAGATGGTTCAATTACTTTCTTCCTGGCTGATTTAAACCAACTGTGTTCTTGGAATTCTTCGTTGTCTATATTATTTATCCAGTTTTGATATGTTTCTGTGTTAAGTTCAGTCACTTTTTTCCAAATATTTACAGCTTTGTTGTGTATATCTACATTGATTGCTAAGAGTTTTGCTCTCTTGTGTAGCTGTTCATTATTGATGTGGTCTGTATATTTTATGTTATATATAAATCTGAGGGCTATATTTTGTACTGTTTGTAACCTTTTAATGCACGTTTTACTAAGGGTGTTCAATAGGATGGGTGGGTAGTCCATAATTGATTTAACAAGGGCAATATAAATCTTTCTTTTGTTATTAATGCTAAGGTTCTTAAAGCGTTTTATTTTTTATAATCTTATTCTTGCCTGTCGTTCTTTATCTTTTAAGTATGTTATATATCCTCTTTTGTTAGTTTTAATCCAAGCATCCTGCCTTCAGTGTCGTATGGGTATAGTTCCTGGTCGACTATTACTGGACTTGTTTTAATCTTGGCTATTGGTATTATCTTGAATTTGTTCTTATTTGTCCTGATTTTCCATTTTTCTCAAAATCATTTATGTTTTTTATCGCTCTTACCGTGTAGAGTGCCATAAATTGAGTTGATTTTCCTGGGTATGATACTATTTGAGTAATATCATCAGCAAACATTACATATTCGCTAAAGGGGGTAGGTTGAGGTGTGTCTGAAGTATAAATTGTGTATAGTGTTGGAGAAAGGCATCCTCCTTGAGGTACTCAACTCTCAAGATTAAACATAGTTCCCATAAAGTTTCCAATTTGAATTTGTGCTCTCCTATCATCTAAATAGTTACACAATATTCTTAGCAAGTATTCGTTAAGTCCCAGTTTTAATATTTTATATTTCAAGCCTAAATGCCAACTTTATCAAAAGCTTTAGAAACATCCCTTAAAATTATATTGATCTGGTTACCCTTGCTTTTTTCTATTGCAATTATTTCCGTTATTATAGCTATTGCAGTTAGGGTATTTCTATTGGGCATAAATCCATGTTGTCTGTTGTTAGTTTTCCCATGTTGTGTTAAAAAGGCTATAAGTCTTGAATTTAATATTTTTTCCAATAGTTTCCCGGTAATTTCTAATAAAGATATTGGCCTGTAGTTTAATATTTCCTTATTGTCCTTACCCTCCTTAGGAATAAATATCATTTTAGCATATTTTAGTCTGTCTGGAAAGTAACCAGTTATTAAGCATGCGTTATAAATGTTTAATAGTGTATTTAAAATGTTTTCAGGTAGATTCATGATCATATTTCGTGTAATACCTGTGAGCCCAGGGGCTTTTTCCTTAAATTTCCTCAGACAGTGCATCATTTCTCCCATGGTTATTATTTGATTATTAGGTGATAAGTTATAGTCTATATATTGCCTTGGGGTGATTCTATGTATTTGTGTTCCCATTTCATCTTCTATCCTTCTTCGTGTTCACTATCAAACTCTTCATTTTCCTCATTGATATTTTAAAAACTTTTACCCATTCTCTTTTGAATGCTGACTCTTGTTCATTTTCCTCGTGCAATTTTGTTCCATTTTGGTCTTTAATGTATGGTGTTTTTTGCTTGTTGTGCCCCATCATCTTGTTTATGGAAGTCCAAAATGTTTTTGTGTCTTTAGTCATGTCAGCCGCCATTATAATATCATTTCATTTTTTATTGTTTGCTTCCTTACATGCGTCTCTTAATTTTATCTGTAGTGCTGTCTGTGTCGTATATAGCCATCTGTTACTGCCGTGTCTTTCCATATACCTGTTTATTTCATTGTAGTAGGTCTGGATTAATTTAACTTCTTCTGGTAGTCTGTTGTTGGGTAATGTTCTAAAGTGTGAAGTAGGAGTGTGTTTGTTTATAGATGTTTTTATTGCTGAGTGCAGTCTGTCCCGTTTCTGTAGTCCTATATCTTCTGTTGTTTTTCCTTGTAGGTTAATCAGTGGTGATTACTTAAGTCGTCTTTGAAGCTGTCCCAGTCTGTTTTACTCATTTCAGTCTCTTTTATTGGTATCTGTATGGGGCTTGTTGACAGTGTTATTATAATTGAATGGGTCACTGCCTGAGGTCCTGTATTATATGGTAATTGAAAAAGGCTTTGTTGTTAGTAAAAATTTTGTCTGGTGTCGATTGTGTATTGTGATTTCTCCAGGTTGGAAAGTTAGGACCCAGATGATTGATTTTCCCTAAATTTATTAATTGATTAAGGGCGTTTCCCACGACGTTATTATTTGTATTGTCAAAAATCCTATGTCTGGCGTTAAAGTCTCCTAAGATGTACATCGGATGACTATTGTTAGCCAATTTTAATAGGTCTTCTATAGGTAAGTAGTAGCAATAATTACGTCTCCTTGAGTTGTATTTATTTTTATTGCTAGAAATTCATCCTGGAAGTCATCAATTAGTTTAAATTTTAAGTTTCTTTTAACCGCTATCGCTACTCCGTCATTTTCTCGCCCGATTTATTTCTTTGGTTTACATAATAGTTAAAGAGTTTTATGTTGTTGTTTTCTGTCTCACCGTGACTATTTATTAGTATAATGTCAGGGTCAATTTCGCGATATATATTACTTAGGTTAATTCTCTCGGTCTTCCAGTTTCTTACGTTGTTTTGTATTATTCTTAAAGTTCTTACTGTTTGTCTATTGTCCATTATTTCTTATACTTGGATTGTGGCAGTTGGAGTGGAGACCTATCATCCTGTTTCCCGCTTCTGACTCTTCTATACTCTGACGGGTCTACTATTTTAAAGTCTTTGGCCGTAATCTTTAGTTTGTCCGTAGTAATTAGTGACCAGACATAATCTTCACTTAGGGATTTTTCTTGATATGTCCACTTGTATATCCCTCCTTCACAGTTTTTTACTATTGTCCCTCCTGTTGGCCTCGATGTTGGGATTCCATGTTTTGTTGTAGTGATAACTTTTAATCCAATATCTTCAGCAGATTCAGGTTGTATATTGTGTTCAGTTTCCATCTTATCTTCTCTCCTCCTACTCCTTTGTCTTATAGTCTGTCCTTTTGTTATTTCTATCTTCTCTTTGTCACTTCTAGTCATTTGTCTGGGATCTCTATCAGTCGCTTGTGTTCCTTGTATATCAGCTGTTGCTCCTTGCTCAAACCTTTGTTTGTCTAGCTGTAGTCTTTCTCTCAGTTCGCTTGCATATGTTGACTGAAATAGTTTTTCGGATTGTGGATTCTCTGGAAATATCATCTCTGGTAGGCTATTCAATTTAAACATTTTCCTTAATTCCTCATTGTATGATCTGGGTGCAATGATATTGTGCAAATGTGCATGGATCATACTAATCATTACCTTATCATGTATTGGCTCACTTAGGTTTAATATGGTGGATTCTGGTCTATGAGCCTCTTGGACCGCTCTCTTGGCTATTTCGACGTATGTCGTGTCCTTCTTGTCTTGTTCCTTTTTCCTTGTTTCTTGTTCCTTGTACTTTATCATGTGTTTTTTTTATTGGGCATGCCATTGCTAACGTCCTATGTCCTATGTATACATTCCCGTTTCTCTTACAGTTGAGACAGCCAACATGTGTATTCTTACATTCAGTGTAGGTATGGTCGTCGCCTGCACAATCTGAGCAGTACTTTTTTTCTTTTTCCGGACAGTCTCTCGCTGTGTGTTCTTCATATTTGTAGCAGGAGAAGCAAGTTTGCAGACTGATGAATGTCTCCTTCTTTATTTGATGTGGTGTGACTGACATGTTGAATATTAGAAAGCCATGTTGTAAAACTTTCTCAGCCATTGACACTTCTTCAAAAGTAATCTTAAAAACATGAGTATAGTCTTTTATCTTAATGACTTCTTCAATCTTCATCCACCTGTTTTGGCGTTCCAGGTCATCTTTCAGGTCTTCAGATGTCTTCCTCCCGATCTCTTGGTCGACTTGACGAACGAAAACTGATCTTTTTGCTTTTTGTTCTGGTGGCATGACAACAACAAGGCCTTCATTGTAAAATATATCTCTGGCTTCTTTGGGGATTGCTGGGGAATTGGAGGTTGTATGTTAATTTAAGGTGAATTAAAATTGCTTAAGGGGGGTTGTTGTGTGAGTGTGTATGTGTTTGCATGTAAATGGAGTAAGGGGAGAGAGGGAGGGTTAGGATAATTGTTATAAGGTCAGGTATGGTTCGGTTGTCGGGAGGAGGGGGGGAGGAGAGGAGAGGAGAGGGGAGGCGAGAGGAGGAGAGGGGGACTTTGGAGGTTCTTGGGTTAATTTATAGTATGGTAGGATTTCTTAGGAATGATATGTTTTGTGTTGCTAATGAATAGTTGTATTGAGTCATATGTGTTTTTTTTAGGAGGGTCAAAGGGCTTGTTAGAAAGGTCGGGTATATTAAGTTTTTGTTTTGGGAGGATTGTAAGGTATTGATTTTAGAGGTTGTGTGAGTAAGATTGGGTGGGTTAAGTTTTTCTTTTGGGAGGATTACAGGTTTTGTTAGCGGTTGGCAGAGTTGGATTAATTATTGCATTCTTTCTTTCCTTTGGCTAGTAAAGGACTTCTGCAATTGCGTGGTAGGCTCTTGCAGGTATTGTGAGTTCTGGTCCCATTCTTGAGGGAGAGGGTTTGTGTACAGGTACATTGCACCCCTCCCCGACCTTATTGGCTAAGGGAGGCGTTCAATCGTCGTTGTAATTTGGTACCGTTTTTATTGGTACACCTCTCCGACCTTATTGGCTAAGGGAGGTGCCCATAAAACAGTGTTGGTAACATTCTTGAGGGAGAGGGCTTGCGTACAGGTACTGTGCAACTCTCCCGACCTTATTGGCTAAGGGAAACATACATGTCATCCGAGTTAGTATGGGATGGGTAAGTTAGGTATTTGTTTTGGGAGGAGTGATAGGGTCTGGTTAGTTAATGGTAGAATGGTTATTTTTATTTTGTGTGGGATTGCTAGTAATGGCTGGGTGTGTTAGGTTTTTATTTTGGGAGGAGTGATAGGGTGTGGTTAGTTAATGGTAGAATGGTTATTTTTTATTTTGTGTGGGATTGCTAGTAACGGCTGGGTGTGTTAGGTTTTTATTTTGGGAGGAGTGATAGGGTGTGGTTAGTGAATGGTTGAATGGTTATTTTTTATTTTGTGTGGGATTGCTAGTAACGGCTGGGTATGTTAGGTTTTTATTTTGGGAGGAGTGATAGGGTGTGGTTAGTTAATGGTAGAATGGTTATTTTTTATTTTGTGTGGGATTGCTAGTAAAGGCTGGGTGTGTTAGGTTTTTATTTTGGGAGGAGTGATAGGGTGTGGTTAGTTAATGGTAGAATGGTTATTTTTTATTTTGTGTGGGATTGCTAGTAACGGCTGGGTATGTTAGGTTTTTGTTTTGGGAGGAGTGATAGGGTGTGGTTAGGTAATGGTAGAATGGTTATTTTTTTATTTTGTGTGGAATTGCTAGTAATGGCTGGGTACGTTAGGTTTTTATTTTGGGGGGATTGTTAGGGGGAGTGTTAGTGCAGGTTGAGTGGTTTAGTTATTTATTTATTTATTTTTTATTTTTTTGTCAGAGTGGTCTTGAGTTTGAGTTGGTGGCGTGGGGTTTGGAGTGAGGGGGGGGAGGAGGGAATTGGTCAAGTCAGGTAAGGTTAGGTTGGGTGGGAATTATTGGGTGTGGGGTTGAGAAGAGGTTAGGTTAAGCTTAGTTAGGTTAGGTGGGAATCGTTGGGTGTGGGCTGAGGAGAGGTTAGGTTGATTTGGTTAGGTTGGGTGGGAATCGTTGGGTGAGGGTTAAGGAGAGGCTAGGTTTTAATTTGGGGGGAAATTGTTGGGTGTGGTTATAGGGAAGATATTAATACAAGGGAGGTGGGAGGGGAGTGTTTGGTCTGTTTAGTACTTAAAGATAGAAATTCTGAGGTGCAGGGATGAGGTCTAAATTGTCGAGTGACTGTGAGCGTGGTGGTGGTATGAGTGTTGTGTATGCAAGTGAGGGAAGGGCAGTTACGTGACTGTGTGTGGGGGAGTCGGGAGGTTGAGGGGAGTGTGCTAGGTTCGTGTCGGGGTTGATTTCTGTTTCCTTTGGGGTAGTGCCGTATAGATTTACTTTGATTATTGATTTGGTTGGATGAGTGTATTGTATAATTCTTTTGCTGTCAGGTGTATAGGGAGAAAGGGGGCAGGTGTTCTTCCTCTTTGGTCTAGGGGTCTTGACCACTAGTTCTGTGGGGGGAAGGGCTGCCATTTTATTCTTGGGAGTCTGGGGTGTTAGGGGAGGATTGGGATTTGTTTGGGTGTTTGTGGTCCGGGAGTTCAACGTAGTCATGTGGGAGACAAATTGGTAGCAGTTGTAGCATTGGTGAACTGGAATGTAGTGTTGGAATTCAATGTTTCGTGAGGGGATGATGTTATTGCCGAATTTTATTCCGTTGGATTTTAATTTGATGGCGTCAGTTTGTGTAGCTGTAGTGATTTTTAACATGGGGAGAGTTCCCATCCGGGCTGCATATGTCATTTGGGAGGTGTTGTGTGTGTTGAGTTCTGTCAATAGGTTAGGGTTGTCAAGGATATGAGGGATGACTTTTCTACATATGAGGGTGCATTTTGCACGGTATTCGGGTGAGCTGAGGACCGTTAAGCCATTGTCTTTTAGTTTTTTGTTCAATGCTGGGGAGTGGAATTGGTCGGCGTCTTCGTCATTCTGTACAAATATTTTAATAATGTCGTCATTGGTGAAGGAACGGATTTGGAAGATCAAAGTCAGCTGAAAAATGAGTGAAGCGAGGTCTGTGCACGGTTGGATGGTACGGTCCACTTTAATTTTAGTAGATGGCATGTTTACTGTTTTTAAATTTTGGAGATTTATGGAGATCTCCCCTAACAATTGTCCCTGATTTCCTGCGCCCCTCACGTAGGGGAGGCCCTGCACTATCACAGAGGTCCCCAGGCGAATCGGCAGGCTGTGCTGACCCCCCGCTCTTCACACAAACACGCACTAGCGAGGTGTGGGGACAGAGGGCGTTTCCAGACGAATACTCCCCTGTACGTCAACTGACAGGGGAATAGGTCCTTTCACGGCACGGAAGATAAAGGTTAGAGTGGTAGAAAAAGGTTTGAAAACTTATTGATGACTCTTTCTTCACACCAAGCCCCTCAGCAGCATTCGGGGTTCCTAAGGGAGGTCCGATACTGTAGGAGAGGCTCAATGTGTCGATTGAATCAACAGATTTGTCAGTTATGGAGAATGGAGTCAGGTGCTTGTGATTTCCAGGGTAAGTGGGAAGGTAGGAGAGGTCCCAGAAGTAGCCAATCAGCTGTGTCTGTTTGTTCTCCGGCGTCCCCGTCGCTCTGCGTGTCTGCTCTCTATGGTGGTCCTGGCTCCAATGACGTGACAGCAGTCGTTGTTGTTGTTGTTGTTGAGATTGTCGGACCGTAGTCCGACACGGGCCTTTGCCTATAGGCGGCCCGTTTGGTGGTTCCGGCTGGAGCTCCAGGAGCAGCCAGACCGGATTGGGATTGGAGGTGGTCCCACCTGCAGATTGGAGGGATACTGCAGGTTGCAAGTGTGAGCGGACCCCCGATCAGTGGACGCTTACCACCAACCCCCACTCTTGGACGTGGTCAGTTTCGGAGTGGCGCGCCCCCCGAACTGGGGTTCGCACTTGCTGGGAGAGGATGCTTTCTAAGCTATCTGGGTGGTGGGTATCGTGTGATGACCCGGAATATGGTGAATGTGGTCTGTATGGGCCTTTCGGGTTAGAGTGGCCGCTGGTGTTGTGTGTGTTTCTTGGGAGATTTGAGTTATGTTTTGGAGGCTTTGTGTGACCTCGCAATCGAGGAGATAGTGTTCAAGTGGGTTGGCTGCTGGCTCCTGACAGTAGGTGCATTCCATGATGTCATTTCCGATCATCTGCCAGGAGCACTTGTACCCTAGTCTTAGTCGATGAAGGCTGACTTGGGTTTGTCTTGGAGTTTTCTTGTCAGCGAAAGGTGGTTCCCCTTTTGTGGCCGCCAGGTACCATTTGGCTGATTGGGAACCAGCGTTGAGTGCATGAAGGAAGCTCTTTTTGATGTGGAGCTTGGTAGTCTTTCTGAGGTGATTCTTGATCTGTTGCACACTTGCTGGAACTTGGATGTGTACGCTACTGGAACGTGTAGCTGCCTTGGCTGCTTCGTCTGCCACGTCGTTTCCTCCGATCCCTACATGACTGGGAATCCAATGTAAGACGACTGGTCGGTTTTGGCTTTGGAATTCTTGTAGCTGTGCGAGGATCGAGGTGATGATGTGGACGTTGTCTCTTGGTTGACTGTGTTGCAGCGCCTGCATAGCCGATTTCGAGTCCGTGTGAATTATGATGGACTTGTTGTGTTGTGTTGGAGCGTGTTGTAGGGCCTTTGAGATTGCTACCAGTTCTGTTTGTAGGGTGGATCAGTCATTGGAAAGTCTCCATTGGAGGGTCTGACCTTGGGTGTAGAAGGCCGCTCCGGATCTATGATGTTTTGGGTCCACCGAGCCGTCTGTGAAGTATGATGCTGCATCAGTCGGTGTCTCGGTGGCTATGGCTTGGAGAGTTATTTTTTTGAGGTCCTCCTTCTGGAGGTTGGCTTTACTATCGCCTAGGTCGGTAAATTTAAGTGTGGCTGGTGGAGGGCTCCATGGTGGAGGAACAGCGTAACCATTGTCTCGTGTGTCTTGGTTGTTCTTGACGAGTGTTTCTGCTTGCAGGTGTCGGATGACCTCGCTTGCCTCGTGCGACCAGGTGGCCCCTCGCACTCTGTGGTCGAGGTGGAGGGAGGCACTGATTCGAATCTTGGCAACTGTGGGCTTGTCTGCTCGACAGATTTTGGCGAGGAGACCGGCTGTCACCTGCTTGACTCGTACTGCCAGAGGTGGTAGTTCGGTTTCCATTTGCAGATTGCAAATTCTGGTCCACATGGGTGCTCCGAGCATGGTCCTGAGAGCATTGTTTTGGATGACTTCTAGCTTAGCTATTTGGTCTTCTCTCAGTCCAATGAGTGCTGGAGCACTGTAATCTACCAGCGATCTGATGGCGGCCGTGTAGTAGTCTTTGAGCACATGAAGGTTTGCTCCTGCGGATTTGCTGGTGAGCGACCTCATTATATTGTGTCTGCTCTTCGTCTTGTGCCTGAGATACTCGAGTTGCGGCTTGAAGGCGAGTTTCTGGTCAAACCAGATTCCAAGACACTGGTGGGCGTTGGTCCAGACTACCGGCGTGTTTTGTATGGAGAGCATCTTGTCTGGTGTGTCTGTGCAGATGGCCATCGCTTTCGACTTGGCTGGATTTATCTTGAGTCCAAGTCTGTTGCACTCTTCTTCTATAAGTTGGAGTGCGTGTTGCGTATTGGCTAGTCTGTTCGATCCTCTTACTATAAGCTGTAAGTCGTCTGCATAGCATAGGAGCTTGGCTGTTTGTCTGAAGGGAAGTTTGACTAGATTTTCCATCAGGACATTGAACAGCATTGGACTGAGGATGCCTCCTTGTGGGGTTTCGTTTTCATGGACCCTGTAGCTTGAGGTTGCTCCCTGAAAGCGTACTCGTGCTTCTCTCTGTGTGAGGTAGTTCTGGATCCACCCCAGCAGCCTTTCTTTGACGCCTTTTTTAGCGAGCGTATTGTAATGGCCAATGGATTTGCTAGTTCGAAGGCTTTCTCCAGGTCGAGGAAGACCACCAGAGCTGGTTTGTTGTCCACTGTGCTGAGTATCTCGGCGATGTTGTTGCCTGTGCCGGTGTTCTCGGTGTAAGCAAAGATGTGAGGGTGTGGGCTGCCTACTTTCCACTTAAGTCGGTTGAGAGCCATTCTTTCTCCCGTCTTCGCTATGCAGCTGAGAAGGGAGATGGGCCTCGGTTTGTCTGGTTCTCTGGGCTTCGGAATGGGCTGTATATCTGCCTTCTTTCATTCCGGTGGGAGTCTTTGTGCTGTCCACGAAGCATTGATGGCTTGTAGCAGAGCCTCGTGTCCGGCTGTACCGGCATGAGAAAGCATGGAGTAGGTTATCCTGTCGGCCCCTGGAGCTGTGTCCTTGCTTCGTTTTAGCGACTTCTGGAGTTCTTGCTGGTTGAATGGTCTGTCAGTGTCATCTTCACTGTTGCAGGCCTCTTCGATCATCTGGAGTCTGACCTGTCGCAGACGCCGTTGTGTCTCCTCCGCCTGTCTCGGGAGGTTTTTCGTTGCTGCTAATCAGAGAACAGTTTTGCAAGTCTCTCGGCTTCCTCTTCTGGGTTGGGATGGGTTGGTGGTGGTGGTGTTGCCTTCCCAGATGCCCTTCGGATCTGGGCCTACATCTTGCCAAGGGAGATGTGCTCGTTCAGTTCGGAGCACCACTTGAGCCAGCTTACGTTTTTTATTTCTTCCTTCTCTTCCCTGGTATCCTTAACTATGACTTGCAGGAGATGTCTGTTTGTTGCCGTGGAATGTCTCCTGTAGTTTCTTCGGGCCATGTTCACTCTGTGGTTGAGTTCTTTCACCCTGGGACAGTAGTACCAGTAATCATTGTACTGTCTTGATGTGGGTTTTGTTTTTGGGATAGCCTCTTCTGCCGCTTGGTGAAACGCCTCGACGAATTGGTGGTGGAGGGTTGTCTCATCCTCGGGTGCTGCGCCGGCCGGCTGTGATTTTTCGCGCCACTTAGCCAGGTGTTTCTTAAAGAGTCCCCAGTCTGCCTTTTGGGTATTGTATCTCCATCTCGGGGGGGGGTGGAGTGGGGAGTTTGTTCACCTTCAGCGTTGTTAGGGTGGCGAAGTGGTCGCTGGTCAGCGTGGGGTGTATCTGCCAGGAGGCCGAAGGCTGTAGTGCACTGGAGACGAAGGTTAGATCTAGCCTTCCTCCCCTAGTGTGGGTGGGCTCTCCGGTGTTCAGGAGGCAGATCTCGGGTGTATCTTGAAAGGTGGTGTATAGGTGTAGGCCGTCTTCGTTTGTGGGGCTTGCCGAGCTTAGGAAGGGATGATGTGCGTTGAAATCCCCTCCTATGAGTGTGGCGTGGTCAGCGGCCGAAGCAAATAATTGAGTAACCTCCAGTGAGCCCCTTGGGTTCTTGTAGATGTTGTGAACAGTTAATTCTCGTTCTTGGAGGGTTACTTTGACGGCCTGTCTCGATGTTTTCCCCACATGGAAATTGCTGCGTGACATCGGCGGAGGGTATGCTTGACTTGACCAAGATCATACATCCTCTTGTTGACGCCTGCGTGAAATGTCTCCTGTATGGCTTGTAACCGCTGAATTTGAAACAGTGGTATTCTTGTAGAAGTGTTTCTTGTAGTAGTATGATGTCAAGCTTGTCCTTGGCTGCTGCTTCTTGTAGGAGGTGTTTCTTGTTTTTGATGCCCTGAGCATTCCATGTTAGGATGTTCAGGGTGCTGATGTTTTCCACCACTGTTTCATCGAGGACTTCTGGTGGTC
>NW_024745969.1:0-30887 GCF_018991925.1 Homarus americanus
CGACGGCAGATGAACAGAAAACGCCTGGAAATATGTTGGAAAATGATGATGTTAAAAGAGAAGAAATACAGATGGAGCAGAAAAATTCATCTGGAATATGACGGGAAACAAAGATGAGAAGAAGAACGCAGACTTAACAGGAAAAAATCGTCTGGAATATGAAAATGAAGATGTATAAAGAAACGCAGATGAACAGAAAATTCATCTGGAATATGAAGATGCTCTAAACGTAGAGGAAGCGCAGGTGAACAGAAAAATCATCTGGAATATTATAGAAACCAGGAGGAAGTGAGAAGAAGTCAGATGTGGTGACACGACCTACAAAGTGCGGTATTGAAGAAAGAAAAACGTGCTATGTGAAGACAGAAGACGTCCTGTGCTGACATCAGAAGAAAGTCAACGATGAAAAGGTGGATAATCAGAAGGACCAATCGACTACCGCTGTTGTGCTGCCGGCATTCCTTATTTTCAGATACCAGCTGGATGGAGGACTTGAGCCATGCTGAACCCAACAAATGTGTTGATGTTGTTGATGTTGTTGATGTACAATAAAAAGATATAACACCCGAACATGTGAAGTAGGAGCATTTTTTTTTTGTATTTTGAAGTATTTAATTCACTGATTTTTGTTAACATGTACTACAAAGAATGTTTTTTTTAAAGATTATTCACTTTTTCTATGAGTTCAATTGATCAACGTTTTGCACTACGAAACACAATGTGTTGTGGCCATTTACTGACTGAGATGAATTAATTTTGACACGGCCTGGTTAGGCAATGTAACACCTGTTTTTGTTTGTAGAATGTGATTTGCAAGTTTGCCTCGGACACTATGCTAGATATGAAGGATCTTTAGATCACTCTATGTTCACTTACTGTGTATGTATTATATTTTTTTCTCCTGTAATAGAAGATTTAATCTTGGCGGGAGGTATAGTAAGCTTTGTCAGATCAAACTATGCCAGTAGAAAAACATACATCTCTAGGGTTATAATTTGTGAAATGTAAGGATGCATTATCGCCTCAGGGACTATATTCGATACTGCACATGATGTTACTGTCTACTTTAAATGTGTCATCAGTTCCCTGAGCATGAAAGCTTTGGTCTTGGCGGGAGGTATAGTGATGGGTTGTCAGACCGCAGCTTGCATCTCAGAGACAGTCCAGACTCGACCCGACATTAGGGAGGTCAAGTGTAGGGTAACTCTCACGGTTGACCAAGGGTTATAAATCAGCCAGGCTCCCATGTGACACGGCACCACAACAAACATGTAAGAAGGCACCAGCCGACTCTCTCCCAATATACACAATAGCCTACATCCCAGAAGTCCAGACCTGACCTCACATTAGCCAGGTCAAATGTAACTCTCGAGCCCAAGTCAAGAGGCCACAAATCACCCAGGGCCTCTCATGTCTCACGGCCCCATCTGATGACTTTTCCAGATGATACAACTTATAGTCTCTGAAAAAGTCCAGACCTGACCCTACATCAGCGAGGGCAAATGTAAGGAGACCCTTCACCGCCCCCCCCCCCATCAGCTCAACCTGAGGGCTCGCCTCCCAATATATAGGACGTCCTAGTCCTCCCGAGAGATACACTGAGAGAGAGAGAGACAGAGAGAGAGAGTGTGTCTTGTAAGGAGGAAGGACCAGCTACCACGTCCCGAGTCCTGCTCGAGAGAAGTCAGGGGCCGGAGGCAAGCCGCCTCCGGTCGCCTCCAGTCGCCTCCGGTCAGGACCGAGACTTCCCTCCGGCGCCCAGCTAAGGAGTCTCCCATAGAGACAACCCAGGACTACCTGCTAGGCTTCCCATAGGTCACGTGAGTGTTTGTCAGAGCTTTCCATGGGATGAGTTACTTACGTGGGAAGTGTATTCATTTCATGTTCGTGTCCGAGAATCAGAGTGTTTAGTAACGTAATATGATGCCCTAGTAACGTAAACATAATGTCCTAGTAACTTCAATAGAAGATGTTATTAATGTGTCCATGTCATGTTCGTAATTAATAAAGAGTTGTAACGAAGCAGTGTTTGAGAAGTCGCCCTTAAGACGTAATAGATGTGTACTGACGTATAAGGTACGATAAGTGTACGGACAGTGTAAATAACTATCACGGCCACGCTACCAAAATCTTCCTCTCTTTTATACTATTATACTATCAATATTCTACCTATATGTAATCTTCTTCTTGTGAGATTTGTCTCATTACATTTGTTATACTCGACCAGGGGCCTTCGTTATATTCGATAAGGGGCCTTTGTTATACTCGATTATGGGACTTTGTTATAATCGACCAAAGGACTTTGTTATACTCGACCAGAGGGCTTTTTATACTCGATCAGGTGGTTTTGTTAAACTCGATGAGGGGTGTTTGTTTTACTCGATCAGGGGACTTTGTTATACTCTGTCAGGTGACTTTGTTATACTTGATCAGGGGATTTTGTTATACTCGACCAGGGGCCTTTGTTATATTCGATAAGGGGCCTTTGTTACACTCGATTATGGGACTATGTTATACTCGTCCAAAGGACTTTGTTATACTCGACCAGGGGCCTTTGTTATACTCGATAATTGGCCTGTGTTATACTCGATCATGGGACTTTGTTATACTCGACCAGGGGACTTTGTTATACTCGACCAGGGGCCTTATTTATACTCGATCAGGGGGTATTGTTAAACTCGATGAGGGGGCTTTTTTATACTCGATCAGGGGACTTTGTTATACTCGGCCAGGGGACTTTGTTTCACTCGACCAGGGGACTTTAGTATACTCGATCAGGGGACTTTGTTGTACTCGATCAAGGGCCTTTGTTATACTCGATAATGGGACTTTGTTATACTTGATCAGGGGACTTGTTATACTCGATCAGGGGCTTTATTGTACTCGATAATGGGACTTTTTTATACTCGATCAGGGTATTAGTTATACTCGATCAGGGGATTTTGTTATACTCGATCAGGAGACTTTGTTATACGCGATCTTGGGACTTTGTTATATGCCATTAGGGTCCTTTGTTATACTCGATCAGGGGACTTAGTTATACTCGATCAGGGGCATTTGTTATACTCGATCACGGGACTTTATTATACTCGACCAGGGGACTTTGTTATACTCGACCAGGGGGCTTTTTATACTCGATGAGGGGGTTTGTTATACTCGATCAGGGGACTTTGTTATACTCGATCTGGGGACTTTGTTATTCTCGATCTGGGGACTTTGTATATACTCGACTAGGGACATTGTTATATTCGATCAGGTGCCTTTCTTATACTCGATCAGGGTGCTTTGTTATACTCGATTACGGGACATTGTTATGTTCGATAGGGGACTTTGTTATACTCGAACAGAGGACTTTGTTATACTCGATCTTGGGACTATGTTATACTCCATTAGGGTCCTTTGTTATACTCGATCAGGGGACTTAGTTATGCTCGATTAGGGCACTTAGTTATACTCGATTAGGGGACTTTCTTATACTCGATCAGGGGGCTTTGTTATACTCGATCAGGGGACTTCGTTATACTTGACCAGGGGTGTATGTTTTACTCGATCAGGGGACTTTGATATACTCGATAATGGGACTTTGTTATTTTCGATCAGGGGATTTTGTTATACTCGATCAGGGGACTTTGTTATACTCGATCAGGGGGCTTTGTTATACTCAATCATGCGACTTTATTATACTCGATCAGGGGACTTCGTTATACTTGACCAGGGGTGTATGTTTTACTCGATCAGGGGACTTTGATATACTCGATCATGGGACTTTGTTATTTTCGATCAGGGGATTTTGTTATACTCGATCAGGGGACTTTGTTATACTCGATCAGGGGGCTTTGTTATACTCAATCAGGGGTGTTTGTTTTACTCGACTCGTGACTATGTTATATTCGGTCAGGTGCCTTTCTTATACTCGATTCATGACTATGTTATACTCGATCAGGGTACTTTGTTATACTCGATCAGGGGACTTTGTTATACTCGATCAGAGGACTTTGTTATACTCAATCTTGGGAGTTTGTTATACTCCATTAGGGTCCTTTGTTATACTCGATCAGGGGACTTAGTTATGCTCGATTAGGGCACTTATTTTTACTCGATCAGGGGACTTTGTTGTACTCGATCAGGGGATTTTGTTATACTCGACCAGGGGCTTTTGTTATACTCGATAATGGGCCTTTGTTATACTCGATTATGGGACTTTGTTATACTCGACCAGGGGACTTTGTTATACTCGAGCAAAGGGCTTTTTTATACTCGATCAGGGTTTTTTTTTAAACTCGATGAGGGGGCTTTGTTATACTCGACCAGGGGCCTTTGTTATACTCGATACGGGGCATTTGTTATACTCGATCATGGGACTTTGTTATACTCGACCAAAGGACTTTGTTAAACTCGAAGAGGGGGCTTCTTTATACTCGATCAGGGGGTTTTGTTAAACTCGATCAAGGGTGTTTGTTTTACTCGATCAGGGGCTTTGTTATACTCGGTCAGGGGACTTTGTTATACTCGATCAGGGGATTTTGTTATACTCGACCAGGGGCCTTTGTTATATTCATAAGGGGCCTTTGTTATACTCGATTATGGGACTTTGTTATACTCGTCCAAAGGACTTTGTTATACTTGACCAGGGGCCTTTGTTTTACTCGATAAGGGGCCTGTGTTATACTCGATAATGGGACTTTGTTATACTCGACCAGGGGACTTTGTTATACTCGACCAGTGGCCTTATTTATACTCGATCAGGGGTTTTTGTTAAACTCGATGAGGGGGCTTTGATATACTCGATCAGGGGACTTTGTTATACTCGGCCAGGGGACTTTGTTTCACTCGACCAGGGGACTTTAGTATACTCGATCAGGGGACTTTGTTATACTCGATCAGGGGCCTTTGTTATACTCGATAATGGGACTTTGTTATACTTGATCAGGGGACTTGTTATACTCCATCAGGGGCTTTATTGTACTCCATAATGGGACTTTTTTATACTCGATCAGGGTACTTTGTTATACTCGATCAGGGGATTTTGTTATACTCGATCAGGAGACTTTGTTATACGCGATCTTGGGACTTTGTTATACGCCATTAGGGTCCTTTGTTATACTCGATCAGGGGACTTAGTTATACTCCATCAGGGGCCTTTGTTATACTCGATCACGGGACTTTATTATACTCGACCAGGGGACTTTGTTATACTCGACCAGGGGGCTTTTTATACTCGATGAGGGGGTTTGTTATACTCGATCTGGGGACTTTGTACATACTCGACTAGGGACATTGTTATATTCGATCAGGTGCTTTTCTTATACTCGATCAGGGGGCTTTGTTATACTCGATTACGGGACATTGTTATGTTCGATAGGGGACTTTGTTATACTCGATCAGAGGACTTTGTTATACTCGATCTTGGGACTATGTTATACTCCATTAGGGTCCTTTGTTATACTCGATCAGTGGACTTAGTTATGGTCGATTAGGGCACTTAGTTATACTCGATCAGGGGACATTGTTGTTCGCTGATTAGGGGCTTTGTTATACCGATCAGGGGACTTTGTTATACTCGACCAGGGTGTGTGTTTTAATCGATCAGGGGACTTTGTTATACCAGATCAGTGACTTTGTTATACCGATCAGGGATTTTGTTATAATGATCAGGACTTTGTTATACTCGATCAGGAGGCTTTGTTATACTCACAATCAGGGCTCCTTTGTTTTTACTCGACTCGACTTTGTTGTATTCGGTCAGGTGCCTTTTTTATACCTCGATTGACCTTTGCTATACTCGATCAGGGGATTTTGTTATTCTCGATCAGGGCACTTTGTTATACTGATGAGGGTACTTTTTTATACTCGATCAAGGGACTTTGTTATACTCGATCAGGAGACGTTGTTATACGCGATCTTGGGACTTTGTTATACGCCATTAGGGTCCTTTGTTATACTCGATCAGGGGACTTAGTTATAATCGATCAGGGGCCTTTGTTATACTCGATCATGGGACATTATTATACTCGACCAGGGGACTTTGTTATACTCGACCAGGGGTTTTTTTTATACTCGATCAGGGGGTTTTGTTAAACTCGATGAGGAGGCTTTGTTATACTCGATCAGGGGACTTTGTAATACTCGACCAGGGAACTTTGTTATACACGTCAAGGGGACTTTGTTATACTCGATCAGGGTACTTTGTTATACTCGATCAGGGGACTTTGTTATTCTCGATAAGGTGACTTTGTTGTACTCGATCTGTGGACTTTGTTATACTCGACCAGGGGACTTTTTTATACTCGATGAGGGGGTTTGTTATACTCGATCAGGGGACTTTTTTATACTCGATCTGGAGACTTTGTTATACTCGATCTGGGGACATTGTGTATACTAGACTAGGGACATTGTTATATTCGATCAGGTGCCTTTCTTATACTCGATCAGGGGGCTTTCTTATACTCGATCAAGGGATCTTTGTTATGTTCGATCAGGGGACTTTGTTATACTCGATCAGAGGACTTTGTTATACTCAATCTTGGGACTTTGTTATATTCGATCAGAGGACTTAGTTATGCTCGATTAGGGCACTTATTTATACTCGATCAGGGGACTTTGTTATGCTCGATCAGGGGATTTTGTTATACTCGATTAAGGGACTTGTTATACCTCAATTCAGGGGGCTTTATACTCAATCAGGGTTTTTTTTAAACTCGCTGAGGGGGCTTTGTTATTCTCGATCAGGGGACTTTGTTATACTCGACCAGGGGACTTTGTTATTCTCGACCAGGGGACTCTGTTATTCTCGATCAGGGGGCTTTGTTATACTCGATCAGGGGACTTTGTTATACTCGATCAGGGGAATTTGTTATACTCGATCAGGGGATCTTTTTATACTCGACCAGGGGCCTTTGTTATACTCGATAAGGGGCCTTTGTTATACTCGATCATGGGACTTTGTTATACTCGACCAAAGGACTTTGTTATACTCGATCTTGTTACTTTGTTATACTCGATCAGGGGACTTTAGTATACTCGATTAGGGGACTTTGTTATTTTCGACCAGGGGCCTTTGATATACTAGATTCGGGGCCTTTGTTATACTCGACCAGGGGACTTTGTTATACTCGACCAGGGGGCTTTTTTATACTCGATTAGGGGGTTTTGTTAAACTCGATGAGGGGGCTTTGATATACTCGATCAGGGGACTTTGTTATACTAGGCCAGGGGACTGTGTTATGCTCGACCAGGGGGCTTTTTTATACTCGATGATGGGGCTTTGTTATACTCGATCAAAGGGCTTTGTTGTACTCGATCAGAGACTTTGTTATACTCGACCTGGGGGCTTTTTTATACTCGATGAGGGGGCTTTTTTATACTCGATCAGGGGACTTTGTTATACTCGATCTGGGGACTTTGTTATACTCGATCAGGGGACTTTGTATAAACTCGACTAGGGACATTGATATATTCGATCAGGTGCCTTTCTTATACGCGATCAGAGGACTTTGTTATACTTGATCTTGGGAATTTGTTATAGTCCATTAGGGTCCTTTGTTATACTCGATCAGGGGACTTTGTTATACTCGCCCATGGGCCTTTTTTATACTCAAAAATGGGGTTTTGTTAAACTCGATGAGGGGGCTTTGTTACACTCGATCATGGGACTTTGTTATACTCGACCAAAGGACTTTGTTATACTCGACCAGGGGCCTTTTTTTACTCGATCAAGGGATTTTGTTAAACTCGATCAGGGGTGTTTGTTTTACTCGATCAGGGGACTTTGTTATACTCGATCACGGGATTTTGTTATACTCGATCAGGGGTTTTTGTTAAACTCGAGCAGGGGCCATTGTTACACTCGATAAGGGGCCTTTGTTATACTTGATCATGGGACTTTGTTATACTCGGCCAGGGGACTTTGTTATACTCGACCAGGGGGCTTTTATATACTCGATCAGGGGGTTTTCTTAAACTCGATCAGGGGAGTTTGTTATACTCGATCAGGGGACTTTGTTATACTCGGCCAGGGGACTTTTGTTTTGTACTTCGACCAGGGACTTTGTTATACTGATCAAGGGGCTTTGTTATACCGATCAGCGAACTTGTTTTACTCGACCAGGGGGCTTTGTTATACTCGATCTTGTGACTTTGTTATACTCGATCAGGGGACTTTAGTATACTCGATCAGGGGACTTTGTTATACTCGACCAGGGGGCTTTTACATACTCGATCAGGGGGTTTTGTTAAAGTCGATGAGTGGGCTTTGTTATACTCGATCAGGGACTTTGTTATACTTGGCCAGGGGACTTTGTTATATTCGACCAGGGGGCTTTTTTATACTCGATGAGGGGGCTTTGTTATACTCGATCAGATGGCTTTGTTATACTCGATAAGAGAATTTGTTATACTCGACCAGGGGGCTTTTTTGTACTCGATGAGGGGGCTTTGATATACTCGATCATGAGACTTTGTATATACTCGACTACGGACATTGTTATATTCGATCAGGTGCCTTTCTTATACTCGATCAGGGTTCTTTGTTATACTCGATGACGGGACTTTGTTATACTCGATCAGGGGACTTTGTTATACTCGATCAGAGGACTTTGTTATACTCGCTCTTGGGACTTTGTTATACTCCATTAGGTTCCTTTGTTATACTCGATCAGGGGACTTTGATATTCTCGATCAGGGGACTTTGTTATACTCGATCAGGGGACTCTGTTATACTCGATCAAGGGACTTTGTTATACTCTATCAAGGGACTTTGTTATACTCGATCTTTTGACTTTGTTATACTCGATCTTGGGACTTTGTTATACTCCATTAGGGTCCTTTGTTATACTCGATTAGGGCACTTAGTTATACTCGATCAGGGGACTTTGTTATACTCGATCAGGGGGCTTTGTTATACTCTATCAGGGGACTTTGTTATACTCGATCACAGGTGTTTGTTTTACTCGATCATGGGACTTTGTTATACTCGATCAGGGGACTTTGTTATACTCGATTAGGTGACTTTGTTATACTTGGCCATGGGACTTTGTTATACTCGACCAGGGGGCTTTTTTATACTCGACCAGGGGGCTTTTTTATACTCGATGAGAGGGCTTTGTTCTACTCGATCAGAGGGCTTTGTTATACATGATCAGGGACTTTGTTATACTCGACCAGGGGGCTTTTTTATACTCGACCAGGGGGCTTTTTTATACTCGATGAGAGGGCTTTGTTCTACTCGATCAGAGGGCTTTGTTATACTTGATCAGAGACTTTGTTATACTCGACCAGGGGGCTTTTTTATACTCGATGAGGGGGCATTGTTATACTCGATCGGGGGACTTTGTTATACTCGATCTGGGGACTTTGTTATACTCGATCAGGGGGTTTTGTTAAACTCGATCAGGGGGCTTCTTATACTCAATCAGGGGACTTTGTTATAGACGACCAGGGGACTTTGTTATACTCGATGAGGGGGGTTTATTCTACTCGATCAGAGGGCTTTGTTATACTTTTATCAGGGGACTTTGGTATACTCGATCAGGGGGCTTTTTTACTCGATCAGGGGACTTTGTTATAGACGACCAGGGGACTTTGTTATACTCGATGAGGGGGGTTTGTTCTACTCGATCAGAGGGCTTTGTTATACTTTTATCAGGGGACTTTGTTATACTCGATCAGGGGGCTTTTTTACTCGTTCAGGGGACTTTGTATATACTCAATTAGGGACATTGTTATATTCGATCAGGTGCCTTTTTTATACTCGATCAGGGGGCTTTGTTATGCTCAATGACGGGACTTTGTTATACTCGATCATGGGACGTTGTTATACTCGATCAGAGGACTTTGTTATACTCGTCCAGGGGACTTTGTTATACTCGACCAGGGGACTTTGTTATACTCCATTAGGGTCCTTTGTTATACTCGATCAGGGGACTTAGTTATGCTCGATTAGGGGACTTTGTTATACTCGACCAGGGGACTTTGTTATACTCGATCAAGGTACTTTGTTATACTCGATCTTGGGACTTTGTTATACGCCATTAGGGTCCTTTGTTATACTCGATCAGGGGACTTAGTTATAAGCGATCAGGGGACTTTGTTATACTCGATCAGGGGGCTTTGTTATACTCGATAAGGTGCCTTTGTTATACTCGATTATGGGACTTTGTTATACTCGACCAAAGGACTTTGTTATACTCAACCAGGGGGCTTTTTTATACTCGATCAGGGGTTTTGTTAAACTCAATCAGGGGTGTTTGTTTTACTTGATCAGGGGACTTTGTTATACTCGATTAGGGGATTTTGTTATTCTCGACAAGGGGCCTTTGTTATACTCGATAAGGGGCCTGTGTTATACTCGATCATGGGACTTTGTTATACTCGACCAGAGGACTTTGTTATATTCGACCAGGGGCCTTATTTATACTCGATCAGGGGGTTTTGTTATACTCGATGAGGGGGCTTTGTTATACTCGATCAGGGGACTTTGTTATACTCGGCCAGGGGACTATGTTTTACTCGACCAGAGGACTTTGTTGTACTCGATGAGGGGGCTTTGTTATACTCGATCAGAGGACTTTGTTATACACGATCAGGGGACATTAGTATACTCGATCAGGGGACTTTGTTATACTCGATCAGGGGCCTGTGTTATACTCGAAAATGGGACTTTGTTATACTCGATCAGGAGACTTTGTTATACTCGATCAGGGGCTTTATTGTAGTCGATAAGGGGACTTTGTTAAACTCGATCAGGGGACTTTGTTATTCTCGATCATGGCACTTTGTTATACTCGATCGGGAGACTTTCTTATACGCGATCTTGGGACTTTGTTATACTCGACCAGGGGGCTTTTTTATACTCGATCAGGGGGGTTTTGTTAAACTCGATGAGGGGACTTTGTTATACTCGATCAGGGGACTTTGTAATACTCGACCAGGGGACTTTGTTATACACGACCAGGGGACTTTGTTATACTCGATCAGGGGACTTTGTTATACTCGATCAGGGGACTTTTTTATACTCGATCATGGGCATTGGTATACTCGATCAGGGGGCTTTGTTATACTCGATCAGGGGACTTTGTTATTCTCGATAAGGTGACATTGTTGTACTCGATCTGCGGACTTTGTTATACTCGACCAGGGGGCTTTTTTATACTCGATGAGGGGGTTTGTTATACTCGATCAGGGGACTTTGTTATACTCGACTAGGGACATTGTTATATTCAATCAGGTGCCTTTCTTATACTCGATCAGGGGGCTTTGTTATACTCGATGACGGGACATTGTTATGTTCGATCAGGGGACTTTGTTATACTCGATCAGGGGTGTTTGTTTTACTCGATCAGGGGACTTTGTTATACTCGATCAGGGGACTTAGTTATACTCGATTCGGTGAATTGGTTATACTCGATGATGGGGCTTTGTTATTCTCGATCAGGGACTTTGTTATACTGGACCAGGGGACTTTCTTATACTCGAAGAGGGGGCTTTGTTTTACTCGATCAGGGGACTTTGTTATACTCGATCAGGGGACTTTGTTATACTCGATCAGGGGGCTTTGTTATACTCAATTAGGGGTGTTTGTTTTACTCGACTCGGGACTTTGTTATATTCGGTCAGGTGCCTTTCTTATACTCGATTAGTGGACTTTGTTATACTCGATCAGGGGACTTTGTTATTCTAGATCAGGGCACTTTGTTATACTCGATCAGGGTAGTTTGTTATACTCGATCAGGGGACTTTGTTATACTCGATCAGGAGACTTTGTTATACGCGATCTTGGGACTTTGTTATACGCCATTAGGGTCCTTTGTTATACTCGATCAGGGGACTTAGTTATTTTCGATCAGGGGACTTTGTTATATTCGATCAGCGGATTTTGTTATACTCGACCAGGGGCTTTTGTTATATTCGATAAGGGGCCTTTGTTATACTCGATTAGGTGACTTTGTTATACTTGGCCAGGGGACTTTGTTATACTCGACAAGGGGGCTTTTTTATACTCGACCAGGGGGCTTTTTTATACTCGATGAGAGGGCTTTGTTCTACTCGATCAGAGGGCTTTGTTATACTTGATCAGGGACTTTGTTATACTCGACCAGAGGGCTTTTTTATACTCGACCAGGGGGCTTTTTTATACTCGATGAGAGGGCTTTGTTCTACTCGATCAGAGGGCTTTGTTATACTTGATCAGGGACTTTGTTATACTCGACCAGGGGGCTTTTTTATACTCGATGAGGGGGCTTTCTTATACTCAATCAGGGGACTTTGTTATAGACGTCCAGGGGACTTTGTTATACTCGATGAGGGGGGTTTGTTCTACTCGATCAGAGGGCTTTGTTATACTTTTATCAGGGGACTTTGTTATACTCGATCAGGGGGCTTTTTTACTCGATCAGGGGACTTTGTTATAGACGACCAGGGGACTTTTTTATACTCGATGAGGGGGGTTTGTTCTACTCGATCAGAGGGCTTTGTTATACTTTTATCAGGGGACTTTGTTATACTCGATCAGGGGGCTTTTTTACTCGATCAGGGGACTTTGTATATACTCAATTAGGACATTGTTATATCTTCCGATCAGGTGCCTTTTTATACTCGATCAGGGGCTTTTATGCTCAATGACGGACTTTGTTATACTCGATCATGGGTTGTTATACTCGATTATGGGACTTTGTTATACTCGATCATGCGACTTTATTATACTCGACCAGGGGACTTTGTTATACTCGACCAGGGGGCTTTTTTATACTCGATCAGGGTTTTTTTTTAAACTCGATGAAGGGGCTTTGTTATACTCGATCAGGGGACTTTGTAATACTCGACCAGGGGATTTTGTTATACACAACCAGGGGACTTTGTTATATTCGATCAGGTGACTTTGTTATACTCGATCAGGGGACTTTTTTATACTCGATAAGGGGACTTTGTTATACTCGACTAGGGGACTTTGTTATACTCGACCAGGGGACTTAGTTATGCTCGATTAGGGCACTTATTTATACTCGATCGGGGGACTTTGTTATACTCTGTCAGGGGATTTTGTTATACTCGACCAGGGGCCTTTGTTATACGCGATTATGGGACTTTGTTATACTCGACCAGGTGACTTTGTTATACTCGAACAGGGGACTTTTTATACTCGATCAGGGGACTTTGTTATTCTTGATCAAGGGACTTTGTTATACTCGATCATCGGGCTTTGTTATACTCGATCAGGGGACTTTGTTATACTCGATCAGGGGACTTTGTTATACTCGATCTTGGGACTTTGTTATACGGCATTAGGGTCCTTTGTTATATCGATTAGGGCACTTAGTTATACTCGATCAGGGAACATTGTTATACTCGATCAGGGGGCTTTGTTATACTCGACCAGGGGGCTTTTTAATACTCGATGAAGGGGGTTTTGTTAAACTCGATGAGAGGAATTTGTTATACTCGATCAGGGGATTTTGTTATACTCGACCAGGGGCCTTTGTTATATTCGATAAGGGGCCTTTGTTATACTCGATTTTGGGACTTTGTTATACTCGGCCAAGGACTTTGTTATACTCGACCAGGGGCCTTTGTTATACTCGATAAGGAACCTGTGTTATACTCGATCATGGGACTTTGTTATTCGACCAGGGGACTTTGTTATACTCGACCATGGGCCTTATTTATACTCGATCATGGGACTTTGTTATACTCGACCAGGGGACTTTGTTATACTCGACCAGGGGCCTTACTTATACTCGATCAGGGGGTTTTGTTAAACTCGATGAGGGGGCTTTGTTATACTCTATCAGGGGACTTTGATATTCTCGATCAGGAGATTTTGTTTTACTCGACCAGGGGACTTTGTTATACTCGATCAGGGGGCTTTGTTTTACTCGATCAGCGGACTTTGTCATACTCGATCAGGAGACTTTAGTATACTCGATCAGGGGACTTTGTTATACTCGATTATGGGACTTTGTTATACTCGATCAGGGGACTTTGTTATACTCGATCAGGGGCTTTATTGTACTCGATAAGGGGACTTTGTTAAAATCGATCAGGGGACTTTGTTATTCTCGTTCAGGGCACTTTGTTATACTCGATCAAGGTACTTTGTTATGCTCGATCAGGCGACTTTGTTATACTCGATGAGGAGACCTTGTTATACGCGATCTTGGGACTTTGTTATACGCCATTAGGGTCCTTTGTTATACTCGATCAGGAGACTTTGTTATACTCGATCAGGGGCGTTTGTTATACTCGATCATGGGACTTATTATACTCGTCCAGGGGAATTTGTTATACTCGACCAGGGGGCTTTTTTATACTCGATCAGGGGGTTTTGTTAAACTCGATGAGGGGGCTTTGTTAAACTCGATGAGGGGGCTTTGTTATACTCGATCAGGGGACTTTGTTATACTCGATCAGGGGACTTTGTTATACTCGATCAGGGACTTTTTTATATTCGATCATGGGCTTTGGTATACTCTATCAGGGGGCTTTGTAATACTCGATCAGGGGACTTTGCTATTCTCGATAAGGTGACTTTGTTGTACTCGATCCGCGGACTTTGTTATAATCGACCAGGGTGCTTTTTTATACTCGATGAGGGGGTTTGTTATACTCGATCAGGGGACTTTGTTATACTCGATCTGGGGACTTTGTTATACTCGATCTGGGGACTTTGCATATACTCGACTAGGGACATTGTTATATTCGATCAGGTGCCTTTCTTATACTCCATCAGGGGGCTTTGTTATACTCGATGACGGGACATTGTTATGTTCGATCAGGGGACTTGTTATGTTCGATCAGGGGACTTTGTTATACTCGATCAGAGACTTTGTTATACTCGATCTTGGGACTTTGTTATACTCCATGAGGGTCCTTTGTTATACTCGATCAGGGGACTTAGTTATGCTCGATTAGGCCACTTAGTTATACTCGATCAGGGGACTTTGTTATACTCGATCAGGGGGCTTTGTTATACTCGATCAGGGGACTTTGTTATACTCGACCAGGGGTGTTTGTTTTACTCGATCAGGGGACTTTGTTATACTCGATCAGGGGACTTTGTTATACTCGATCAGGGAATTTTGTTATACTCGATCAGGGGACTTTGTTATACTCGATCAGGGGGCTTTGTTATACTTAATCAGGGGTGTTTGTTTTACTCGACTCGGGACTTTGTTATATTCGGTAAGGTGCCTTTCTTATACTCGATAAGTGGACTTTGTTATCCTCGATCAGGGGACTTTGTTATTCTCGATCAGGGCACTTTGTTATACTCGATCAGGGTACTTAGTTATACTCGATCAGGGGACTTTGTTATACTCGATCAGGAGAATTTGTTATAAGCGATCTTGGGACTTTGTTATACGCCATTAGGGTCCTTTGTTATACTTGATCAGGGGACTTTGTTATACTCGATCATTCGACTTTATTATACTCGACCAGGGGACTTTGTTATACTCGACCAGGGGGCTTTTTTATACTCGATCAGGGGGTTTTGTTAAACTCGATGAGGGGGCTGTGTTATACTCGATCAGGGGACTTTGTAATACTCGACCAGGGGACTTTGTTATACACGACCAGGGGACTTTGTTATACTCGATCAGGGGACTTTGTTATACTTGATCATGGGACTTTTTTATACTCGATCATGGGCTTTGCTATACTCGATCAGGGGGCTTTGTTATACTCGATCAGGGGACTTTGTTATTCTCGATAAGGTGACTTTGTTGAACTCGATCTGCGGACTTTGTTATACTCGACCAGGGGGCTTTTTTATACTTAATCAGGGGTGTTTGTTTGACTCGACTCGGGACTTTGTTATATTCGGTCAGGTGCCTTTCTTATACTCGATTAGTGGACTTTGTTATACTCGATCAGGGGACTTTGTTATACTCGATGAGGGGGTTTGTTATACTCGATCAGGGGACTTTGTTATACTCGATCTGGGGACTTTGTTATACTCGATCTGGGGACTTTGTATATACTCGACTAGGACATTGTTTTATTCGATCAGGTGCCTTTCTTATACTCGATTAGGGGGCTTTGTTATACTCGATGACGTGACATTGTTATGTTCGATCAGGGGACTTTGTTATACTCGATCAGAGGACTTTGTTATACTCGATCTTGGGACTTTGTTATATTCCATTAGGGTCCTTTGTTATACTCGATCAGGGGAATTAGTTATGCTCGATTAGGGCACTTAGTTATACTCGATCAGGAGACTTTGTTATACTCGATCAGGGGGCTTTGTTATACTCGATCAGGGGACTTTGTTATACTCGACCAGGGGTGTTTGTTTTACTCGATCAGGGGACTTTGTTATACTCGATCAGGAGACTTTGTTATACTCGATCAGGGGATTTTGTTATCCTCGATCATGGGACTTTGTTATACTCGACCAGGGGTGTTTGTTTTACTCGATCAGGGGATTTTGTTATACTCGATTAGTGGACTTTGTTATACTCGATCAGGGGACTTTGTTATACTCGATCAGGGGGCTTTGTTATACTCGATCAGGGGACTTTGTTATACTCGACCAGGGGTGTTTGTTTTACTCAAGCAGGCGACTTTGTTATACTCGATCAGGGGATTTTGTTATACTCGATGAGGGGACTTTGTTATACTCGATCAGGGGGCTTTGATATACTCAATCAGGGGTGTTTGTTTTACTCGACTCGGGACTTTGTTATATTCGGTCAGGTGCCTTTCTTATACTCGATTAGTGGACTTTGTTATACTCGATAGGGGACTTTGTTATACTCGATGAGGGGGTTTGTTATACTCGATCAGGGGACTTTGTTATACTCGACTAGGGACATTGTTATACTCGATCAGGTGCCTTTCTTATACTCGATTAGTGGACTTTGTTATACTCGACTAGGGACATTGTTATATTCGATCAGGTGCCTTTCTTATATTCGATCAGGGGGCTTTGTTATACTCGATGACGGGACTTTGTTATACTCGATCAGGGGACTTTGTTATACTCGATCAGAGGACTTTGTTATACTCGATCTTGGGACTTTGTTATACTCCATTAGGGTCCTTTGTTATACTCGATCAGGGGACTTTGTTATACTCGACCAGGGACTTTCTTATACTCGACGAGGGGGCTTTGTTATACTCGATCAGGGGGCTTTGTTATACTCGATCAACGGACTTTGCTATACTCGATCGGGGGGCTTTGTTATACTCGATCTTGGGACTTTGTTATACTCGACCAGGGGACTTTAGTATACTCGTTCAGGGGACTTTGTTATTTTCGACCAGGGGCCTTTGTTATACTCGATTCGGGGCCTTTGTAATACTCGATCATGGGACTTTGTTATACTCGACCAGGGGACTTTGTTATACTCGACCAGGGGGCTTTTTTATACTCGATCAGCGGGTTTTGTTAAACTCGATGAGAGGGCTTTGTTATAGTCGATCAGGGGACATTGTTATACTCGGCCAGGGGACTTTGTTATACTCGACCAGGGGCCTTTTTTTTTACTCGATCAGGTGCCTTTCTTATACTCGATCAGGGGGCTTTGTTATACTCGATGAAGGGACTTTGTTATACTCGCTCAGGGGACTTTGTTATACTCGATCAGAGGACTTTGTTATACTCGATCTTGGGACTTTGTTATACTCCATGAGGGTCCTTTGTTATACTCGATCAGGGGACTTAGTTATGCTCGATTAGGGCACTCAGTTATACTCGATTAGGGGACTTTGTTATACTCGATCAGGGGGCTTTGTTATACTCGATCAGGGAACTTTGTTATACTCGACCAGGGGTGTTTGTTTTACTCGATCAGGGGACTTTGTTATACTCGATCAGGGGGCTTTGTTATACTCGATCAGGGGACTTTGTTATACTCGACCAGTGGTGTTTGTTTTACTCGATCAGGGGACTTTGTTATACTCGATCATGGGACTTTGTTATACTCGATCAGGGAATTTTGTTATACTCGATCAGGGGACTTTGTTATACTCGATCAGGGGGCTTTGTTATACTTAATCACAGGTGTTTGTTTTACTCGACTCGGGACTTTGTTATATTCGGTCAGGTGCCTTTCTTATACTCGATAAGTGGACTTTGTTATACTCGATCATGTGACTTTGTTATTCTCGATCAGGGCACTTTGTTATACTCGATCAGGGTACTTTGTTATACTCGATCAGCGGACTTTGTTATACTCGATCAGGAGAATTTGTTATAAGCGATCTTGGGACTTTGTTATACGCCATTAGGGTCCTTTGCTATACTTGATCAGGGGACTTTGTTATACTCTATCATTCGACTTTATTATACTCGACCAGGGGACTTTGTTATACTCCACCAGGGGGCTTTTTTATACTCGATCAGGGGGTTTTGTTAAACTCGATGAGGGGGCTTTGTTATACTCGATCAGGGGACTTTGTAATACTCGACCAGGGGACTTTGTTATACACGACCAGGGGACTTTGTTATCCTCGATCAGGGAACTTTGTTATACTCGATCAGGGGGCTTTGTTATACTCGATCAGGGGACTTTTTTATACTCGATCAGGGGAATTTGTTATGCTCGATCAGGGCATCTTGTTATACTCGACCAGGGGCCTTTGTTATACTCGATAAGGGGCCTTTGTTTTACTCGATCATGGGACTTTGTTATACTCGACCAAAGGACATTGTTATACTCGAAGAGGGGCTTCTTTATACTTGATCAGGGGGTTTTGTTTTACTTTCGACTTCGGGACTTTGTTATATTCGGTCAGGTGCCTTTCTTGCTCTCGATTGGACTTTGTTTAGCATACTCGATCAGGGACTTTGTTATACTCGACCAGGGGCTTTTTTATACTCGATGAGGGGGCTTTGTAATACTCGATTAGGGGACTTTGTTATACTTGATCTGGGGACTTTGTTATACTCGATTAGGGGACTATGTATATACTCGACTAGGGACATTGATATATTCGAACAGGTGCCTTTCTTATACTCGATGAGGGGGCATTGTTATACTCGATGACGGGACTTTGTTATACTCGATCAGGGGACTTTGTTATACTCTATCAGAGGACTTTGTTATACTCGATCTTGGGACTTTGTTATACTCCATTAGGGTCCTTTGTTATAATCGATTAGGGGACTTTGTTTTACTCAACCAGGGGACTTTCTTATACTCGACGAGGGGGCTTTGTTATACTCGATCAGGGGGCTTTGTTATACTCGATCAACGGACTTTGTTATTCTCGATCGGGGGGCATTGTTATACTCGATCTTGGGTCTTTGTTATACTCGACCAGGGGACTTTAGTATACGCGTTCAGGGGACTTTGTTATTTTCGACCAGGGGCCTTTGTTATACTCGATTCGGGGCCTTTGTAATACTCGATCATGGGACTTTGTTATACTCGACCAGGGGACTTTGTTATACTCGACCAGGGGGCTTTTTTATACTCGATCAGCGGGTTTTGTTAAACACGATGAGAGGGCTTTGTTATAGTCGATCAGGGGACATTGTTATACTCGGCCAGGGGACTTTGTTATACTCGACCAGGGGCCTTTTTTTTACTCGATCAGGTGCCTTTCTTATACTCGATCAGGGGGCTTTGTTATAATCGATGAAGGGACTTTGTTATACTCGCTCAGGGGACTTTGTTATGCTCGATCAGAGGACTTTGTCATACTCGATCTTGGGACTTTGTTATACTCCATGAGGGTCCTTTGTTATACTCGATCAGGGGACTTAGTTATGCTCGATTAGGGCACTCAGTTATACTCGATTAGGGGACTTTGTTATACTCGATCAGGGGGCTTTGTTATACTCGATGAGGGAACTTTGTTATACTCGACCAGGGGTGTTTGTTTTACTCGATCAGGGGACTTTGTTATACTCGATCAGGGGGCTTTGTTATACTCGATCAGGGGACTTTGTTATACTCGACTAGGGGTGTTTGTTTTAGTCGATCAGGGGACTTTGTTATACTCGATTAGGGGACTTTGTTATACTCGATCAGGGAATTTTGTTATACTCGATCAGGGGACTTTGTTATACTCGATCAGGGGGCTTTGTTATACTTAATCAGGGGTGTTTGTTTTACTCGACTCGGGACTTTGTTATATTCGGTCAGGTGCCTTTCTTATACTCGATAAGTGGACTTTGTTATACTCAATCAGGTGACTTTGTTATTCTCGATCAGGGCACTTTGTTATACTCGATCAGGGTACTTTGTTATACTCGATCAGCGGACTTTGTTATACTCGATCAGGAGAATTTGTTATAAGCGATCTTGGGACTTTGTTATACGCCATTAGGGACCTTTGCTATACTTGATCAGGGGACTTTGTTATACTCTATCATTCGACTTTATTATACTCGACCAGGGGACTTTGTTATACTCGAGAAGGGGGCTTTTTTTATACTCGATCAGGGGGTTTTGTTAAACTCGATGAGGGGGCTTTGTTATACTCGATCAGGCGACTTTGTAATACTCGACCAGGGGACTTTGTTATACACGACCAGGGGACTTTGTTATACTCGATCAGGGAACTTTGTTATACTCGATCAGGGGGCTTTGTTATACCCGATCAGGGGACTTTTTTATAATCGATCAGGGGAATTTGTTATGCTCGATCAGGGCATCTTGTTATACTCGACCAGAGGCCTTTGTTATACTCGATAAGGGGCCTTTGTTATACTTGATCATGGGACTTTGTTATACTCGACCAAAGGACTTTGTTATACTCGAAGAGGGGGCTTCTTTATACTCGATCAGGGGGTTTTGTTCAACTCGATCAGGGTGTTTGTTTTACTCGATCAGGGGACTTTGTTATACTCGATTCGGGGAATTGGTTATACTCGATCATGGGGCTTTGTTATACTCGATCAGGGACTTTGTTTTACTCGACCAGGGGACTTTCTTATACTCGACGAGGGGGCTTTGTTATACTCGATCAGGGGGCTTTGTTTTACTCGATCAACGGACTCTGTTATACTCGATCTTGGGACTTTGTTATACTCGATCAGGGGACTTTGTTATACTCGATCAGAGGACTTTGTTATACTCGATCTTGGGACTTTGTTATACTCCATTAGGGTCCTTTGTTATACTCGATCAGGGGACTTTGTTATACTCGACCAGGGACTTTCTTATACTCGACGAGGGGGCTTTGTTATACTCGATCAGGGGGCTTTGTTATACTCGATCAACGGACTTTGCTATACTCGATCGGGGGTTTAGTTATGCCTCGACCAGGGACTTTTGTTGTACCGGATAAGTGGACTTTGTTATACTCGATCAGTGGACTTAGTTATGCTCGATTAGGGCACTTAGTTATACTCGATCAGGGGACTTTGTTATACTCGATCAGGGGGCTTTGTTATACTCGATCAGGGAACTTTGTTATACTCGACCAAGGGTGTTTGTTTTACTCGATGAGGGGAATTTGTTATACTCGATCAGGGGACTTTGTTATACTCGATGACGGGACATTGTTATGTTCGATCAGGGGACTTTGTTATACTCGATCAGAGGACTTTGTTATACTCGATCTTGGGACTTTGTTATACTCCATGAGGGTCCTTTGTTATACTCGATAAGGGGACTTAGTTATGCTCGATTAGGGCACTTAGTTATACTCGATCAGGGGACTTTGTTATACTCGATCAGGGGGCTTTGTTATACTCGATCAGGGGACTTTGTTATACTCGACCTGGGGTGTTTGTTTTACTCGATCAGACTTTGTTACTCGATAAGTGGACCTTGTTATACTCGATCAGGGACTTTGTTATTCTCGATCAGGGCACTTTGTTATACTCGATCAGGGTACTTTGTTGTACTCGATCAGGGGACTTTGTTATACTCGATCAGGAGAATTTGTTATAAGCGATCTTGGGGCTTTGTTATACGCCATAAGGGTCCTTTGTTATACTTGATCAGGGGACTTAGTTATACTCGATCAGGGGACTTTGTTATACTCGATCATTCGACTTTATTATACTCGACCAGGGGACTTTGTTATACTCGACCAGGGGGCTTTTTTATAATGGATCAGGGGGTTTTGTTAAACTCGATGAGGGGGCTTTGTTATACTCGATCAGGGGACTTTGTAATACTCGACCAGGGGACTTTGTTATACACGACGAGGGGACTTTGTTATACTCGATCAGGGGACTTTGTTATACTCGATCATGGGACTTTTTTATACTCGATCATGGGCTTTGCTATACTCGATTAGGGGGCTTTGTTATACTCGATGACGTGACATTGTTATGTTCGATCAGAGGACTTTGTTATACCCGATCAGAGGACTTTGTTATACTCGATTTGGGACTTTGTTATATTCCATTAGGGTCCTTTGTTATACTCGATCAGGGGACTTTGTTATACTCGCTCAGGGGACTTTTTTATACTCGATCAGGGGAATTTGTTATGCTCGATCAGGGCATCTTGTTATACTCGACCAGGGGCCTTTGTTATACTCGATAAGGGGCCTTTGTTATACTCGATCATGGGACTTTGTTAAACTCGACCAAAGGACTTTGTTATACTCGAAGAGGGGGCTTCTTTATACTCGATCAGGGGGTTTTGTTAAAATCGATCAAGGGTGTTTGTTTTACTCGATCAGGGGACTTTGTTATACTCGATCAGGGACTTTGTTATTCTCGACCAGGGGACTTTCTTATACTCGACGAGGGGGCTTTGTTATACTCGATTAGGGGGCTTTGTTATACTCGATCAACGGACTTTGTTATACTCGATCGGGGGCTTTGTTATACTCGATCTTGGGACTTTGTTATACTCGTTCAGGGGACTTTGTTATTTTCGACCAAGGGCCTTTGTTATACTCGATTCGGGGCCTTTGTAATACTCGATCATGGGACTTTGTTATACTCGACCAGGGGCCTTTTTTTTACTCGATGAGGAGGCTTTGTTTTACTCGATCAGAGGGCTTTTTTATACTCGATCATGGACTTTGTTATACTCGACCAGGGGGCTTTTTTATACTCGATGAGGGGGCTTTGTTATACTCGATCAGGGGACTTTGTTATACTTGATCTGGGGACTTTGTTATACTCGATCAGGGGACTATGTATATACTCGACTAGGGACATTGTTATATTCGATCAGGTGCCTTTCTTATACTCGATCAGGGGGCATTGTTATACTCGATGACGGGAATTTGTTATACTCGATCAGGGGACTTTGTTATACTCTATCAGAGGACTTTGTTATACTCGATCTTGGGACTTTGTTATACTCCATTAGGGTCCTTTATTATAATCGATCAGGGGACTTTGTTTTACTCAACCAGGGGACTTTCTTATACTCGACGAGGGGGCTTTGTTATACTCGATCAGGGGGCTTTGTTATACTCGATCAACGGACTTTGTTATACTCGATCGGGGGGCTTTGTTATACTCGATCTTGGGACTTTGCTATACTCGACCAGGAGACTTTGGTATACGCGTTCAGGGGACTTTGTTATTTTCGACCAGAGGCCTTTGTTATACTCGAGTCGGGGCCTTTGTAATATTCGATCATGGGACTTTGTTATACTCGACCAGGGGACTTTGTTATACTCGACCAGGGGCTTTTTTATACTCGATCAGCGGGTTTTGTTAAACTCGATGAGAGGGCTTTGTTATACTCGATCAGGGGACATTGTTATACTCGGCCAGGGGACTTTGTTATACTCGACCAGGGGCCTTTTTTTTACTCGATCAGGTGCCTTTCTTATACTCGATCAGGGGGCTTTGTTATACTCGACGACGGGACTTTGTTTTACTCGATCAGGGGACTTTGTTATACTCGATCAGGGAATTTGTTATACTCGCCCTGGGGACTTTGTTATACTCGATCAGGGTACTTTGTTATACTCGATCAGCGGACTTTTTTATACTCGATCAGGGGGCTTTGTTGTATTCGATGAAGGGAATTTGTTATACTCGATCTTGGGACTTTGTTATGCTCGATCAGGGGACTTTGTATATACTCGACTACGGACATTGTTATATTAGATCAGGTGCCTTTCTTATACTCGATCAAGGGGATTTGTTATGCTCGACGACGGGACTTTGTTACACTCGATCAGGGGACTTTGTTATACTCGATCAGAGGACTTCGTTATACTCGATCTTGGGACTTTGTTATACTCCATTAGGGCCCTTTGTTATACTCGATGAGGGGACTTAGTTATACTCGATAAATGGACATTGTTATTCTCGATCAAGGAACTTTGTTATACTCGATCAGGGGACTTTGTTATACTCGATCTTTTGACTTTGTTATACGCCATTAGGGTCCTTTGTTATACTCGATTAGGGCACTTAGTTATACTCGATCAGGGGACTTTGTTATACTCCATCAGGGGGCTTTCTTATACTCGAAAAAAGGACTTTGTTATACTCGATCAGGGGTGTTTGTTTTACACCAATCAGGGACTTTGTTATACTCGATGAGGGGACTTTGTTATACTCGATCAGGGGAATTTGTTATACTCGACCAGGGGCTTTTATAATACTCGATAAGGGGCCTTTGTTATACTCGATTATGGGACTTTGTTGTACTCGACCAGGGGACTTTGTTATACTCGACCAGGGGACTTTGTTATACTCGACCATGGGCTTTTTTATACTCGATGAGGGGGCTTTGTTATACTCGATCAGGGGACTTTATTATACTCGACCAATGGACTTTGTTATACTCGACCAGGGGACTTTAATATACTCGATCAGGGGGCTTTGTTTTACTCGATCAGTGACTTTGTTATACTCGATCAGGGGAATTTGTTATACTCGATCAGGAGATCTTGTTATACTCGACCAGGGGCCTTTGTTATACTCGATAAGGGGCCTTTGTTATACTCGATCATGGGAGTTTGTTATACTCGACGAGGGGACTTTGTTATACTCGACCAGGCGGCTTTTTTATACTCGATCAGGGGGTTTTGTTAAATTCGATAAGGGGGCTTTGTTATACTCGATCAGGGGACATTGTTGTACTCGGCCAGGGGAGTTTGTTTTACTCGACCAGGGGACTTTGTTATACTCGACCAGGGGGCTTTTTTATACTCGATGAGGGGGCTTTGTTATACTCAATCAGCGGACTTTGTTATACTCGATCAGAGAATTTGTTATACTCGCCCTGGGTTCTTTGTTATACTCGATCAGGATACTTTGTTATACTCGATCAGCGGACTTTTTTATACTCGATCAGGGGGCTTTGTTGTACTCGATGAAGGGAATTTGTTATACTCGATCTTGGGACTTTGTTATGCTCGATCAGGGGACTTTGTATATACTCGACTACGGACATTGTTATATTAGATCAGGTGCCTTTCTTATACTCGATCAAGGGGATTTGTTATACTCGACGACGGGACTTTGTTACACTCGATCAGGGGACTTTGTTATACTCGATCAGAGGACTTCGTTATACTCGATCTTGGGACTTTGTTATACTCCATTAGGGCCCTTTGTTATACTCGATGAGGGGACTTAGTTATACTCGATAAATGGACATTGTTATTCTCGATCAAGGAACTTTGTTATACTCGATCAGGGGACTTTGTTATATTCGATCTTTTGACTTTGTTATACGCCATTAGGGTCCTTTGTTATACTCGATTAGGGCACTTAGTTATACTCGATCAGGGGACTTTGTTATACTCCATCAGGGGGCTTTCTTATACTCGAAAAGGGGACTTTGTTATACTCGATAAGGGGTGTTTGTTTTACTCGATCAGGGACTTTGATATACTCGATGAGGGGACTTTGTTATACTCGATCAGGGGAATTTGTTATACTCGACCTGGGGCTTTTGTAATACTCGATAAGGGGCCTTTGTTATACTCGATTATGGGACTTTGTTGTACTCGACCAGGGGACTTTGTTATACTCGACCAGTGGACTTTGTTATACTCGACCATGGGCTTTTTTATACTCGATGAGGTGGCTTTGTTATACTCGATCAGGGGACTTTATTATACTCGATCAGGGGACTTTGTTATACTCGACCAGGGGACTTTGTTATACTCGATCAGGGGGCTTTGTTTTACTCGATCAGGGGACTTTGTTATACTCGATCAGGGAATTTGTTATACCTCGATCAGGAGATCTTGTTACACTCGACCAGGGGCCTTTGTTATACTCGATAAGGGGCCTTTGTTGTACTCGATCATGGGAGTTTGTTATACTCGATGAGGGGACTTTGTTATACTCGACCAGGCGGCTTTTTTTATACTCGATTAGGGGGTATTGTTAAACTCGATAAGGGGGCTTTGTTATACTCGATCAGGGGACATTGTTGTACTCGGCCAGGGGACTTTGTTTTACTCGACCAGGGGACTTTGTTATACTCGACCAGGGGGCTTTTTTATACTCGATGAGGGGGCTTTGTTATACTCAATTAGCGAACTTTGTTATACTCGATCGGGAGGCTTTGTTGTACTCGATCTTGGGACTTTGTTATACTCGATGAGGGGACTTTAGTATATTCGATCAGGGGACTTTGTTATATTCGACCAGGGGCCTTTGTTATACTCGATTCGGGGCCTTTGTTATACTCGATCATGGGACTTTGTTATACTCGACGAGGGAGCTTTTTTATACTCGATGAGGGGGCTTTGTTATACTCAATCAGGGGACTGTGTTATTCTCGGTCAGGGGACTTTGTTATACTCGATCAGGGGACTTTGTATATACTCGACTAGGGACATTGTTATATTCGATCAGTGCCCTTTCTTATACTCGATCAAGGGGCTTTGTTATACTCAATGACGGGACTTTGTTATTCTCGATCCGGAGTCTTTGTTATACTCGATCAGTGGACTTTGCTATACTCGATCAGGGGACTTTGTTATACTCGATCAGGGGACTTTGTTATACCCGATCATGTGATTTTGTTGTTCTCGATCAGCGGACTTTGTTATACTCGATCATTGGGCTTTGATTTACTCAATCTTGGGACTTTGTTATACTCGACCAGGGGTCTTTAGTATACTCGTTCAGGGGACTTTGTTATTTTCGACCAGGGGCCTTGGTTATACTCGACCAGAGGGCTTTTTTATACTCGATCAGGGGACATTGTTATACTCGGCCAGGGGACTTTGTTATACTCGACCAGGGGCCTTTTTTTTACTCGATCAGGTGCCTTTCTAATACTCGATCAGGGGGCTTTGTTATACTCGATGACGGGACTTTGTTATACTCGACCAGGGGGCTTTTTTATACTCGATGAGGGGGCTTTGTTATACTCGATCAGGGGACTTTGTTATACTTGATCTGAGGACTTTGTTATACTCGATCAGGGGACTATGTATATACTCGACTACGGTCATTGTTATATTCGATCAGGTGCCTTTATTATACTCGATCAGGTGGCTTTGTTATACTCGATGACGGGACTTTGTTATACCATTTCTTTGTTATACTCGATCAGAGGACTTTGTTATACTCGATCTTGGGACTTTGTTATACTCCATTAGGGTCCTTTGTTATACTCCGATTAGGGGACTTTGTTATACCTCGATTAGGGGACTTTCTTATACTCGACGAGGGGGCTTTGTTATACTCGATCAGGGGGCTTTGTTATACTAGATCATCGGACTTTGTTATACTCGATCGGGGGGCTTTGTTATACTCGATCTTGGGACTTTGTTATACTCGTCCAGGGGACTTTAGTATACTCGTTCAGGGGACTTTGTTATTTTCGACCAGGGGCCTTTGTTATACTCGATTCGGGGCCTTTGTAATACTCGATCATGGGACTTTGTTATACTCGACCAGGGGACTTTGTTATACTCGACCAGGGGGCTTTTTTATACTCGATCAGCGGGTTTTGTTAAACTCGATGAGAGGGCTTTGTTATACTCGATCAGGGGACATTGTTATACTCGGCCAGGGGACTTTGTTATACTCGACCAGGGGCCTTTCTTATACTCGATCAGGGGGCTTTGTTATACTCGATGATGGGACTTTGTTATACTCGATCAGGGGACTTTGTTATACTCGATCAGGGGACTTTGTTATATTCGCCCTGGGGACTTTGTTATACTCGATCAGGGTACTTTGTTATACTTGATAAGCGGACTTTGTTATACTCGATCGGGGGGCTTTGTTATGCTCGTTCTTGTGAATTTGTTATATTCGATCAGGTGACTTTAGTATACTCGAACAGGGGAGTTTGTTATACTCGACCAGGGGACTTTGTTATACTCGACCAGGGGACTTTGTTATACTCGATCAGGGTACTTTGCTATACTTGATCAGCGGACTTTGTTATACTCGATCGGGGGGCTTTGTTATACTCGATCTTGTGAATTTGTTATAATCGATCAGGGGACTTTAGTATACTCGAACAGGGGACTTTGTTATAATCGACCAGGGGGCTTTTATATGCTCGATCAGGGGGTTTTGTTAAACTCGATGATGGGGCTTTGTTATACTCACTCAGGGGACTTTGGTATACTTGGCCAGGGGACTTTTTTTTCTCGATGAGGGGGCTTTTTTATACTCGATCAGAGGGCTTTGTTATACTCGACCAGGGACTTTGTTAAACTGGACCAGGGGGCTTTTTTATACTCGATGAGGGGGCTTTGTTGTACTCGATGAAGGGAATTTGTTATACTCGATCTTGGGACTTTGTTATACTCGATCAGGGGAGTTTGTATATACTCGACTACGGACATTGTTATATTAGATTAGGTGCCTTTCTTATACTCGATCAAGGGGATTTGTTATACTCGACGACGGGACTTTGTTACACTCGATCAGGGGACATTGTTATACTCGATCAGAGGACTTCGTTATACTCGATCTTGGGACTTTGTTATACTCCATTAGGGCCCTTTGTTATACTCGATGAGGGGACTTAGTTATACTCGTTAAAAGGACTTTGTTATAATCGATCTTGGGACTTTTTTATACTCCATTAGGTTCCTTTGATATACTCGATCACAGGACATTGTTATTCTCGATCAAGGAACTTTGTTATACTCGATCAGGGGACTTTGTTATACTCGATCTTTTGACTTTGTTATACGCCATTAGGGTCCTTTGTTATACTCGATTAGGGCACTTAGTTATACTCGATCAGGGTCTTTGTTATACTCCATCAGGGGGCTTTCTTATACTCGAAAAGGCGACTTTGTTATACTCGATCAGGGGTGTTTGTTTTACTCGATCAGGGGACTTTGTTATACTCGATGAGGGGACTTTGTTATACTCGATCAGGGGAATTTGTTATACTCGACCAGGGGCTTTTGTTATACTCGATAAGGGGCCTTTTATACTCGATTATGGGACTTTGTTATACTCGACGAGGGGACTTTGTTATACTCGACCAGGGGACATTTTTATACTCGACCATGGGTTTTTTTATACTCGATGAGGGGGCTTTGTTATACTCGATCAGGGGACTTTATTATACTCGACCAGGGGACTTTGTTATACTCTGATCAGCTTTGTTTTACCTTTTCGATCAGGGACTTTTGTTATACCTGATCAGGGGAATTTGTTATACCGATTTCCAGGGATTCTGTTATACCTTTAATCAGGATTCTTGTTATACTTGGACCAGGACTTGGTTATACCTTTACCAGATTTTGTTATACTTTGACTACGGGCGTGAGATACCGATGAGGGGCCGGTTATACTCGATCAGGGACTTTGTTATACCTTTATCAGCCTTTTGTTATACTCGATAAAGGGCCTTTGTTATACTCGATCATGGGACTTTGTTATACTCGACCAGGGGACTTTGTTATACTCGACCAGGGGGCTTTTTTATACTCGTTCAGGGGGTTTTGTTAAACTCGATGAGGGGTGCTTTGTTATACTTGATCAAGGGACTTTGTTACTACTCCGCCAGGTGACTTTGTTTTACTCGATCAGCGGACTTTGTTATACTCGATCGGGAGGCTTTGTTGTACTCGATCTTGGGACTTTGTTATACTCGATCAGAGGACTTTGTTATACTCGATCTTGGGACTTTGTTATTCTCCATTAGGGTCCTTTGTTATAGTCGATCAGGGGACTTTGTTTTACTCAACCAGGGGACTTTCTTATACTCGACGAGGGGGCTTTGTTATACTCGATCAGGGGGATTTGTTATACTCGATCAACGGACTTTGTTATACTCGATCGGGGGGCTTTGTTATACTCGATCTTGGGACTTTGTTATACTCGACCAGGGGACTTTGGTATACGCGTTCAGGGGACTTTGTTATTTTCGACCAGAGGCCTTTGTTATACTCGAGTCGGGGCCTTTGTAATATTCGATCATGGGACTTTGATATACTCGACCAGGGGACTTTGTTATACTCGACCAGGGGCTTTTTTATACTCGATCAGCGGGTATTGTTAAACTCGATGAGAGGGCTTTGTTATACTCGATCAGGGGACATTGTTATACTCGGCCAGGGGACTTTGTTATACTCGACCAGGGGCCTTTTTTTTACTCGATCAGGTGCCTTTCTTATACTCGATCAGGGGACTTTGTTATACTCGATCAGGGAATTTGTTATACTCGCCCTGGGGACTTTGTTATACTCGATCAGGGTACTTTGTTATACTCGATCAGCGGACTTTTTTATACTCGATCAGGGGGCTTTGTTGTACTCGATGAAGGGAATTTGTTATACTCTCATCTTGGGACTTTGTTATGCTCGATCAGGGGACTTTGTATATACTCGACTACGGACATTGTTATATTAGATCAGGTGCCTTTCTTATACTCGATCAAGGGGATTTGTTATACTCGACGAAGGGACTTTGTTACACTCGATCAGGGGACTTGGTTATACTCGATCAGAGGACTTCGTTATACTCGATCTTGGGACTTTGTTATACTCCATTAGGGCCCTTTGTTATACTCGATGAGGGGACTTAGTTATACTCGATAAATGGACATTGTTATTCTCGATCA
>NW_024745970.1:0-19033 GCF_018991925.1 Homarus americanus
AATGGATGAAAAATAACTTAAATAACCAATAAAATTACGTTTTTCATCATCATCATCGTGACGTGAGGGAAATAAAAATTTAAATTATTCCCATATAATTATTCTAGGAAAAATCATAGGTCTTTATTTTTTAGGAGTGATTATTAGGTAATTTTAGCCTCAGAGAATATAAGTAAAATGTCAGAAAGTTTTGTCATTGTTGTATAGTCTCTAACGTTAACCAAGGAAATGATGTAGCCGATGGAGTGCCCTTAAATTCAGGCTTGTCTGCTGTAAAATGAAGAAAATTGAATGGTTTACTTTACAGGGTATTCTTTTGTATTTATTTTTTTTTATTTTTATTTTTTTATTATTATTATTATTTTTTTTTTAGTGATGGCAGAATTGTAGCTGATAAATTTTGGGAAAACAATGTAGGAAGAGAGGAGTAAGGGGAGAGGAGGTGAAAATACTAAATATATGCTGAATAACTTGACATCCTCCATCATTATATAAAAACGACCCAAAATCCTGGACACACATCTCTTATAATGCTTTAGTGTGCATTTTGTCAGGGGGGTTATGTTAGGTTAGATTAAGTTAGGTTAGATTTGATGAGGTTAGGTTAAGTTAGTTTAGTTTTTTTTGTCTGCAGGGATTATAACAACACACTTCAACATAGGAACTGTATATCATGACTGTACTGTAGCGAAGACATAACAACACCGGGAAGAAAATGTGAAAACTGTGTTATGTAGGATTACACTTCTCTGATATGAAACTAAGGAAGGTATGGATCACTTAAGAGCTTTAGAGATGAAGGAAGGAAGGAGAAGATTAATTACGTGGACAGGATGATAAACGAAGCTCTCCTGACGAGGGTTGCAGAGAGAGACAGAACCTATTAAGTGTGATAACAGGAGAAATACTAACTGGATTGGTCGTGTGTTGACAGACGAGGGGCATTTATGGAATGTCAGGGAGAGAAGCGATCGAAGATTGGGTTATCGAATTAACTGGAGAATTAATGGATATACGTAGCGTGGAATAAGGAGATAAAGGAAAGGAAAAGTTGGAAGATTGGATACCGATGAGAAGATGACTGAAAAAAATAAAACCTGGGACGAACACCTTGTCGAAAATCAAGTTTTTTCTAAGTATTTCAATGGATTTAGAAGCGTGACAAAACTACATTGGTGCCTTTAAGAATTCGGAATTATATTGTACAATTCAAAATTCAGGTTTATTTATTTAACTATATTGTACAGTTCCAAATTCAGGTTTATTTATTCATTTATTATTTGTTACAGTCGATCAGTGAAGAAGATGGCCGGCCTTACTGCGCATTTTATGTTGTCTCGTATATTATGTTTTAACTTATTTCATCTCATGTGAAGTTAATCCTAAAGAGTTCGTTCATCGAGATATATTTTCAATGTTATGTTATTGAATTGATTGTATACAATTTACTATGAACTTATGAAAAACTTTATGTACCCGGTTGAGGTATGAGAAAGAGTTATATCTGTACTCAGGTAACACATGTGCACCGCCATTGCTCAGGTAACACATGTGCACCGTTATGATCATGCATACACACACCTGATCATCTAAAACCCCAACCAGGAAATTTTAACAGACAATTGCATACATTTCTACAACAGATACAGTAATGCCAACAGACAGGTACGCACAGAAGGAACTTGAAGTACAGCGTAATATTACAGAACCAATTACAAAAAATATGTTAGGTAAATTTTGTTCCACATGACAAGGAAAATAGCGAGACTTTAATCCCTTGTTGACGACCATCTTTCCTCGAGGCTGCCTGCTGTCCCCGACCACACAGGGAGAGACAGACCGATAGATAAATATAAAGCCACACTGACAGACCGTAGACAGAATGCAGATAGACAGACTGACAGAAAACGGAAAAAAAACTGACACACACAAACTAGGGAGGGAAGGGGAGGGGATGGAAAGAGAGAGGAGAGGGGGGGGAGGGAGAGAGGGGAGGAGAGAAGAGAAAGGAGAAGAAAAGGAAGAAGGGGGGACTCAGTTCGACATTGGCCGTGAACCATCTGTTGTGTCCGTTGGTCCGTTGTCTACCGTTACTGGCTTCTCCCCTCCCCCCCCCCATCATCCTAACCCCACCACCTCCTCCCTCTCTCCATTGTTCCTTCTCCTGTTGCTCACCCCTCCCTCTCAACCCCTCCCTCTCAACCCCTCCCTCTCAACCCCTCCCTCACAATCCCTTCCTCACAACCCCTTCCTCACAACCCCTTCCTCACAACCCCTTCCTCATCTCTCCCTCACCCCTCCCTCTTAACCCCTTCCTCATAACCCCTTCCTCACCCCTCCCTCACAACCCCTCCCTCTTAACCCCTTCCTCACAACCCCTTCCTCACCCCTCCCTCGCCCCTCCCTCTTAACCCCTTCCTCCCACAACCCCTTCCTCACCCCTCCCTCCCCAACCCCTTCTAACCCCTCCCTCAGCCCCTTCCCTCACCCCTCCTTACAACCTCCTCACAGCCCTTCACATCCCTCCTCACAGCCCCTTCCTCCACCCCTCCCTCTAGCCCCTTCCTCACCCCTCCCTCCCACAACCCTTCCTCACCCCTCCCTTAACCCCTTCCTCCTAACCCCTCCCCTCCAAAACCACTATTCACCCCTCCTTACAACCTTCTCACCCTTCCCTCCCAACCCCTTCCTCACCCCTCTCTTACAACCCTTTCCCTCCCCCTCCCTCTAGCCCTTCCTCCACCCCTCCCCTCCCCAACCCCTTCCTCCTCCCCTCACAACCCTTCCTCCACCCCTCCCTCACCAGCCTTCCTCCCCACCTCCCTCACCAACCTTCCTCACAACCCCTTCCTCACCCCTCCCTCCCCAGCCTTCCTCCACCCCTCCCTCACAACCCCTTCCTCTTCCCTCCCTCATAACCCTTCCTCCACCCCTCCCTCATCCTTCCTCACCCCTCCTTCTCTTCCTCACCCCTCCCCTCCCATCCTTCCTCACCTCCCTCACAACCCCTTCTCACCCCTCCCTCCCAGCAGCCCCACTCACCCCTCCCCTCCTGGCCCCTTCCTCACCCCTCCCCTCTGCTCCCTTCCTCCCCTCCCTCATCCCCCTCACCCCTCCCCTCTGCCCTTCCTCCACCCCTCCCTCCCATCCCTTCCTCACCCCTCACTACAACCCCTTCCTGCCCCTCCCTCACAGCCCTTCCTCACCCCTCCCCTCATAACCCCTTCCTCACCCCTCCCTCACATCCCCTTCCTCACCCCTCCCTCATAACCCCTTCCTCACCCCTCCCTCACATCCCCTTCCTCACCCCTCCCTCACAACCCCTTCCTCACCCATCCCTCACCCTCTCACTCCTTGTGGCAGCAACTGAGGCGTGACTGTACACTGTGTTGATAATTAAGAAAAATTAACTTCACGAGGCCCTCAGAGGCTTGTGGGCTGTAACCATTAACACCTGCTGTACTATTTACCTGTTTAATTGACTTAGTTTTGTTATAGACGAAGACTAATATCTTTTATGTGAACTAAATAACAACACAATATATAATAACCGATACAATACAAGACAATACCAGTACGTGATGTATTTTTAGTGAACTATTTTCGTAAATGATCCTGACTAAATTTTTTTATCCAAAGTTTTCTTGAAGAGAATCTTATTGATATTCCTTTCACTTATTTATGATATTAATATTTAAGTAAAAATCTACATATCTGATGCTTTGTTTTACTATATTTTACGAAGTGTTAGTAAAATATTTAACACCTCAGCTTTTGTTTATCATATTTAATGCATGAATCATATTACCATCTTATCTTTTATTTCAACCTTTGTAATCAATCTTTAAATAACTTGATATCTGTACATTACCTAACCTTTGTTATCACCTGAGTCACTAATTAGAGATGTGTGTGTTGACAGATATGGGCGAGTGTGGGTGTGTGGAGGGCGGCGGGGTGGTGACGATGGGCCCGGGGGAAGGGTGCCAGTGCCTGTGCCCGCCCACCAAGCCCACTTTCAGGGATAACTCCGCTACCTGAATCTCCACCCAAGACGGTAAGTGTTCTATTGTACGTCTTGCTTAACAAACACACACACACCCACACACACACACACACACACACACACACACACATAGTAATACCTTTAAACTTCTACCCCTACTTCAGGAGAATAGATACCATGTACCCGTTTACAGCCGGACCAACACGTTGAGTCTCCCACCATCGTCAGGTACAGATGGTTAATGTGACCTGAAGGTGGCAACAACAGCAGGAGCAGGAGGAGGAGGAGGAGCAGGAGGAGGAGGAGAAGCAGGAGGAGGAGGAGAAGCAGGAGGAGGAGGAGGAGGAGGAGGAGGAGGGCAGTGGCAACGGGAGGAGGAGGAGCCAGGAGGAGGAGGAGGCAGGAGGAGGGAGAAGCAGGAGGAGGAGGGAGGCAGGAGGAGGAGGAGGAGGAGGAGAGGAAGGAGCAATGGCAACAGGAGGGAGGAGGAGCAGAGGAGGGAGGAGGAGGGCAGGGAGGGAGGGAGCAGGAGTGGGAGGAGCAGGAGGAGGAGGAGGGAGGGAGGAGGAGGAGGAGGAGCAGCAGAGGAGGGAGGGAGGAGGAGGGAGGAGCAGGAGGGAGGAGGAGGAGCAGGAGGGAGGAGGGGGAGGGAGAATGGGAGGAGGGGAGGGAGGGAGGGAGGAGGAGGAGGAGGAGGAGGAGCAGGAGGGAGGAGGAGGAGACAGAGGAGAGCAGGAGGAGGAGGAGGGCAGCAGGAGGGAGGGGAGGGAGGGAGGGGGGAGGAGGGAGGAGGAGCAGGAGGGAGGGGCAGGGAGGAGGAGGAGGGAGCAGGAGGAGGAGGAGGAGGAGCAGGGAGGGAGGAGGAGCAGAGGAGGAGGAGCAGGAGTGATGGGAGGGAGGAGGAGAACAGGAAGGAGGAGGGAGCAGGAAGTGGAGGAGGAGGGAGCAGCAACAGGAGGAGGGAGGGAGGAGGATGAGCCCAGGAGGAGGGAGGCAGGAGGAGGAGCAGGAGGAGGGAGGAGGGAGCAGGAGGAGGAGCAGGAGGAGGAGGGAGGAGCAGCAGCAACCCAGCAGCCAGCCTTGGGGAGGAGGGAGCCAGGAAGAACAGAGGGAGCAGCAGGGAGGAGGAGGAGGGAGGAGGAGGAGGAGGGAGGGGGAGGCAGCAGGAGGGGGGAGGAGGAGGAGGAGGAGCAGGAGGAGCGGGAGGAGGAGGAGATGTCGAGTATCACCCACAACATACCTGAGGTCTCTCTTTCTCTCTCTCTCTCTCTCTCTCTCTCTCTCTCTCTCTCACGACATTTCTTCTTCCCGATTTGTTCCCATACATGTCTCTTCTCTCTCCCTATTCCTCACCTTTTATCTTCTCTTCTCCATCTCCCACTGGCAATCATCAAGGTTCACGTGACTCATGCCGAAGTAGACCTGGGCGTTATCTTCCCAGCTTTCATTATCCTCAAACAGCTTTCCGGCACCGAGGGAGATTAATTACCGCCGCTGGTTAATTAGGCGAGGTCTGAACGGCATGCTAATGAGACCGCGGTTCAATAAAAGACGTAATTATAGGTTTCAAACGCACACATATACAGGCTAGAGGGAGGTGATTATTTGCCCCTATAATCTTGACTCTACCTACTGTATAATCTTTACTCCATCTTATCACGCACGAGAGTTTAGTTTTTAATTATCCACTAAATTTTTGTTTTGTTATTATTCATATCTGTATTTTTCGATTATTAAATTAGGTGTTAAATAGATAACATTGTTTTTACCGGTGTCAGAGGCAAAGGTGTTATCAGGAGTATATGTATAGGTAATTAAGGAGAGAGAGAGAGAGAGAGAGGAATTAAAAGTTCGACCTGTAGTGGTGGTGGTGGTGGTGGAAGGCGTAGTAGACGGATGATCTTACCTGTGCCTGAGAGCGGTAGCCTCCCACCTTCTTCACCCACCTCATCCATCACCTCCGGCACTGATCCACGGCCCTTAAGGGAGGCTAGGAGACCAAGCATCCACCTCTGAGATATATGAAGGAGGAGTGAGGGGGGTTGAGGGGTGAGACTGATGAACTGAGAGGTGAGGAGGGAGGTGAGGGGTGATGATATAGGGCACAAAAGGACAGTAGAGTTAAGGAAAAGTGGTTAATACTCTCAAAGACACGATCACAGAGACGACACACAGTGAACCTTGGAAACAACGAGAGTACAGTATAGTTATTCAGGTTTCGATATTTACGTTTCCTTTTAACTCTCTCTGAGCCATCACCCGCGGGCCGAATATGACGTGTTAGACTGTAGTGATGATACAAGAGGTTCACTTCAGTTACAGTACAAAGGAGGTCAAAATAGGATGGTAATTACAGGAAAACTCTTCACAAAAACCTGTAGTGTCTAAGCCCAAACCACCACGACGATCACGTGCAGAAAATCTTGTTACTGATATACTGTATAATCTGCCCTTACGGTGCCTCCTGACGTGTTACCTAGGTGTTGTTACGTCAATATCGTCTCGATGTTAACACCTGATCTCTCACCTAAACACACACCGTAAGTTATACACCCAGCTCTACCGCCTCCAGGAGTGATTACACAATAAGACTGTCCATTATATCCTCAGCTGCCTCTCTCTATCTGGGCGCCGCCTGTCAGCCCGCCACGCCGTCCTCCCTCCTGTCTCGAAGAACCAGCTAAATAAATTCCTCAAAACCGGTCGTCTTGTCCAGCAGGTTGGGTGAGGTGGGTGGCCAGAACAGCCAAGTCTTACAAAATAACGGAGTAATAGTACCACCTCAGTTTATTTACAGTAGCTCGTAGCGTGAAGGAGCTGGGGTGAAGCTCTTTATTTCGAATTCAAATAGTAAGCAAGAGTCCTTATGTGTTGTAAAGTACCAGCCTCTAAATAAAAGCAATTTGATGTGTTGATAAACTATGACTCAGCAACACGCTCTTGTCTTCATCAGTTGATACTTTTTGATCTTCATAAAAGACTTTGATTTATTAATACGAAAAGCAAATCCTGTACAGCTGCTGGTTGCGACAAAATATGTGTACACGACTGAAAAGGCAAGAGTGAGAATTGAAGATACAGGAAGTCACATAGACTGTCAGACGGACGAACTGTGAATAATGTAACACAACACACAGCTAACGAGGAAACATTAAACACAAGATTAAAGACGAAGTTACGATAAAATTGTCCCTAGTGGCTGTGACGCGAACTAAGAAGTACTCGCCAGACCTCCAACAGAGAAACAATTGGATAAACGGAACGATCCAGTCTGTTAATACCGCGTCAGTGTGAGTAATAGCTGCAGGGAGGTGACGGGCAAACAGTCCCCTGGTGATCTTACGGCGTGTGTGCCTGTGGGAGGAGGTGGCGGGGGGACGGGAGAACAAAGAGAAGATAAAGTTGGAGGAACAACCAATGGATTCAAGACTTACCCTCACCTGACCCACTACTGACGAGAAAAAAAAAATGAAAACATTGAAACAGATGAACAGTAAAGACGGAGTAAACACTTGAAAAAAAAAGAGGGATGTGAATAAACATTAAGGTGAGTACACAGCTGTTGCCTCGTACTCTACCTGGACTCTGAATGAATGAGACGACCCAGGAGGCGTGACCGTGACCTCATACGTGTTGCTCGGTCCTCACGCAACACAGTTAAAGTAAAGAGTAATGACAAAGGCTCCAGTCCGGTGTGGCAAGGCTGTCGTATAGTCATTGAAGGTGTGGGTGTGTCCTGCTGGGTGAGGCGCTACAAAGTCCCTAAATGCGAAAGCGAAATGCAACGTCATTTTTACATTGTGTGTTGTGTGTGTGTGGTGACCCACGGGTGCTGACTCCACTACACCTGTCTCTAGTGTACTGTTATCATTTTATATTTATTTTATTTATTATCGAAGTAATTTCCTAAACTAAGTCTTCTTAGTGTGGGCCAGGTAGGTGTGTGGCGTGGCAGGTACTGGACAGTGACACACACACACACACACGTGGCCATAATAAACTCACACCTTGTTCACTCATCTTCACTACACGAGTCTATAATCACACCAGTGCCTAAAACATCTCATCATTCGTCAGTGTCAACCAACAACAAGGCGACAACTGTGTATTCTCGAGGATGATGAAGACACGGCTCCACAACTAACCTATCCTAACACTACCCTGAAATATGGACGTAGGCAGCAGTAGGAGGAAGATGGTTAGGAGTTGATAATTTGTAGTTTAGTTTACGGGCAACTTGGCAGACCTGCTATTACTACTACTACTACTACTACTATTACTACTACTACTACTACTTCTTCTTCTTCTTCTTCTTCTTCTTCTTAGCTGTCACTCGGAATTGAGTATGACGATCATCCAGCTATGAGACAATGATATGAGTTATGAAAGATGTCACCTTCGTTGATGAGCTCTGAGGTGACTAGAGAGGCCGATACTGGACCGGCAGGATCGTTTACAGATGTTGCACATGTGGAGGGCTACATCTAGTGTGGGACAGGCGGCGGCAACGTCTTTCCGGCGTTGGCGCTTGTCTGCCTCTGTATGCAGTTGGGATAACTCAGAAGTATTGACACATTCTCGTGTGGTGCTCCTCCAAGCGTTACGGTGTGGAATAAAGACGGGAATACACTATTATCACTTCACGTGAGCTCATGCGAGCTCACGAGTCCTCAAAACCGTGAAATCGGCAAAGAATTCACAATTGTGTCTCGTCACCTCACGTGATTTTACAAAGTTAAGAAAAAAAAATATTCACCAGCTTAGTGATGAACACTAGAATAATAGCTAAGAGTATATTTAATATACTGTAAACGTGCTTAATAAAACAAATGAAATGTTATGTTAGTCACTTAAAGTTTATAATAAAATTTATTAAATTTTTCTTTAAATTACAAAAACATTGTTCATCACAGAAGAGTATAACTGCAAGAACAAAAATTCTTCAACAGCTTTGTCTCATATGAACACCATAATAATAATAATGTATTTAATAATACTGTAAATGTGCTTATTATTACAGAATTCATTGTTTTGTTAGTCACTTAGCTTATAATGCCATCCATTATTTTTTTTCAATATTAATATAATATCATTATTAACAAAAAAAATTAATCTGTTCACAATTTGAAATAGATGACACCAGTCAAATACCTATGGTTTCTGTAATTATGGGACTTCGTATTATACAGGTACAGAACTTCGTGTGTTCGAACATTTGCTATGAGTAGTTCTTCCATGTCTAGAGAAGCACTGTAAATAGAACCTTACGCTATCACGCGCCTCACAACTGTGTGATGGAACAAAATAATGTGAGAGGTAAGCTGACAGGGAGCTCGCATGATATCACATGACTCGCAGCCGTGACAGCAGTGTCTCCAAGCAATACAATAAAACACTTTATTGGCCTGCACACTTCTTATGGTCACGTGAGCTTATGTGAGCTCACGTGGCGTGATAGCAATGTGTTCCCGCCTTAATTGTCTCCCAGGTGAGGAGGTCAACTTGGCCGTTTTTCAGGTTTGTTTTCAGACTATCCTTATACCTTTTCAGTTGCCCACCAGCGGTAAGTTTACTCTTCGTTAGGTGACTGTAAAGTAGCTTCTTTGGCAGTTCACTGTCGTCCAAGCGGGTAACATGGCCAGTCCAATGTAGTTGTTCATGGGTAATGGTAACCTTGATGCTCGTACAGTTGGTGTCAGCGAGAATACTGGCATTTGTTCTCTTGTCTTCCCAGTGAACTCGGAGGATGAAACGTAGATTACGTAGATGAAAGTTTTCAAATTCCTTGGGGTGCCTCCTGTATGTGACCCATGTCTCACTGCTCGATATACGTGCAACTTTGTAGATAATTTCAGCTCCCTACAGATGAAGACACGGGTACGGAGTCTGCCAAAGGCTTGAGATGCATATCTGATCCGATGTTGAATCTCTTTATCGTTGTCCGCGGTGGACAGGTGGGAACCGAGATACTTAAAGAGAGTAACTGTCAGGACGAGTAGCAACTTTGAGTCTTCGTTGGTTTGGTGGTGGTTCATTTGGGTTTATATAGTGTTTCGGGTTAGGTTGGTGTTGGTCGCTGAGTTGAGTTGATAGGTGAGTGAGTGTTGCTGGCACGAGTCACACAGAAGCTGCGGTTGAGGCAGCATTGGTCGCCCTTGATAATCGTGTATGGAGGGAGAGTGTTCCCGCTGTATTTTGTCTGGCAACGTTACTAAAGAGGCATGTCTCTAGTATGGTATTTAAGTTGTGGACATAGTGTTTTATCGAATCAAGAGGGTATGATGGTTGCTGCTGAGTATTAAGTAGAGTTAACTGTGTTTTACAGTTACCGGGTGTGCTTGTAGCAGAGGTGGCTGTCCTGGAGACCGGCGTTGTGGCCTGGCTGGGAGCTGTGTCTTGTCGTGTTGTGCCGACGGTATACACCCAGTGTCATTCCAACAAATGTTAATCAACTCGGCAGTTACTAATGACGTTTAAGAGTGAGAAGAGCGAATACAACACGTCAGTCTGTGAACTAAGATTCCTACGTGTGCAAATAGAACAGCTCCAACTAACGAACGAACCAAGCGGTAGATCAGGTCTCCTTTTCGGGTAATGATTACTTGTTTGTGTAGTCATCAAAAAAAGCTTCTGCACCCCTTGGTCTGATGGCCTCTGCAACGATCACTGACTGAGGCCATGTTAATTTGGTATGGTTGGTATATCTGGTTGTGTGATGCATTGTATAACCAGTATGATGTATTTTTTATATCACGTATAGTTAATACAGAGAAATTAACAGGAATCACCCGCGTATTCACCGACACACTGTGAAATTCCCGCTCCCACACTCCAAATATGTCCCCTCCAATAACACTTTTGGTCAGGGAGGACACTCCTTCACACCCTACGCCGCGCTGGCCGGCTGCTACTACTACTACTACTACTTCTACTACTTTGCTGTCACTCAGAATCGAGTATGCTGATCATCCAGCTGTGATGCGGTAAAGTGATATGCGTTATTAAGGATATCACCTTCGTTGGTGAGCTTTGAGTGTGACTCGAAAGGCCGATACGGGATCGGCAGGGCCGTCCACAGCTGTTGCAGGTGTGGAGGGCTACATCCAGTGCGGGAGGGGTGGTGGCTGTGTCTTATCGGTGATGGCGCTTATCAGCCTCGGTGGGCACTTAGGCTAACTCAAAAGTATTGACACCATCTCGTGTGGTGTTCCTCCCTTTGAGTCCTGAGGAGTTAAATCATCGTTATCAAAGGTTTAAAGTATCGTCATCAAAGGGGTAAAGTATCGTCATCAAAGGGTTAAAGTATCGTCATCAAAGGGGTAAAGTATCGTCATCAAAGGGTTAAATTATCGTCATCAAAGGGGTAAAGTATCGTCATCAAAGGGTTAAAGTATCGTCATCAAAGGGGTAAAGTATCGTCATCAAAGGGTTAAAGTATCGTCATCAAAGGGGTAAAGTATCGTCATCAAAGGGTTAAAGTATCGTCATCAAAGGGGTAAAGTATCGTCATCAAAGGGTTAAAGTATCGTCATCAAAGGGTTAAAGTATCGTCATCAAAGGGTTAAATCATCGTCGTCAAAGGGTTAAATCATCGTCATCAAAGGGTTAAATCATCGTCGTCAGAGGGTTAAATCATCGTCGTCAAAGAGTTAGATTATCGTCATCAAAGGGTTAAAACATCGTCGTCAAAGAGTTAAAGTATCGTCATCACAGGGTTAAGGTATCGTCAGCAAAGGGTTAAATCATCGTCATCAAAGGGTTAAAGTATCGTCATCAAAGGGTTAAATTATCGTCATCAAAGGGTTAAAGTATCGTCATCAAAGGGTTAAATCATCGTCGTCAAAGGGTTAAATCATCGTCATCAAATGGTTAAATCATCGTCGTCAAAGGGTTAAGTCATCGTCATCAAAGGGTTAAAGTATCGTATCTCAGGGTTAAAGTATCGTCATCAGAGGGGTAGAGTATCGTCATCAAAGGGTTAAAGTATCGTCATCAAAGGGTTAAATCATCGTCGTCAGAGGGTTAAATCATCGTCGTCAAAGGGTTGAATCATCGTCATCAAAGGGTTAAATCATCGTCGTCAAAGAGTTAGATCATCGTCATCAAAGGGTTGAATCATCGTCATCAAAGGGTTAAATCATCGTCATCAAAGGGTTAAATCACCGTCATCAAAGGGTTCAATCATCATCGTCAAAGGATTAAATCATCGTCAACAAAGGGTTAAATCATCGTCATCAAAGGGTTATAAAATATATAAATACGTAAAAGGATTAAAAAATTGCACAGTGAGCAATTTGAGAAACACAATGACAAAAATACTAAGATTCTCAGTGAGGTTAACAAGTTTCTCATCTTGACACACCAAAGTCCAAGAGACCATAATAATACTTTCTGTAGAGTAATGACATAAAATTCTGAAGTAGCGGTAGAACTTTTTGTGATGTATCCAGAAGCTACACGTTGGGTTGGGTTGGGTTAGTAAGGTAAGGTAAGGTTAGGTAAGCTAAGCTAAGCTAAGCTAAGCTAAGCTAAGCTAAGCTAAGCTAAGCTAAGCTAAGCTAAGGTAAGGTAAGGTAAGGTTAGGTTAAGTTAAAGTAGGTTATGTTACGTTAGGTTAAGCTTCATATGAGCAGTTTGGACTCATACTCGAGGCAATATGACCTGGGATAATGAGGGTGATATAGGGAGGTCCTCATAAAAGTGTGTGTGTTTACAGGAGTGACTGTGGGTGGAAAATTCTTTGGACTTTGGGAGATTAGCGGGGCCGTCTGTCAGTGGATGGATGGATGGATGGATGGATGGATGGATGGATGGATGGATGGATGGCTGGATGGATGGATAGATGGCTGGCTGGCTGGATGGATGGATGGATAGATGGATGGATGGATGGATGGATAGATGGATGGCTGGATGGATGGATAGATGGATGGCTGGATGGATGAATGGATGGATGGATGGCTGGATGGATAGATGGATGGCTGGATGGATGGATGGATGGATAGATGGATGGATGGATGGATGGATGGATGGATGGATGGCTGGATGGATGGATGGATGGATAGATGGATGGCTGGATGGATGGATAGATGGATGGATGGATGGATGGATAGATGGATGGCTGGATGGATGGATAGATGGATGGATGGATGGATGGATGGATGATCACTAAGTCCCTGTGCACCTTCAAATAATTACCAATATAGGTTCGAGGCTCCATATTAATCACCACAGGAGTACCATTAACGTGTCACCTCCTATACAATAAACACGATCTCTCTCTCTCTCTCTCTCTCTCTCTCTCTCTCTCTCTCTCTCTCTCTCTCTGCTGCGGCGCCCCCTGACACACCCAGCAAAGCGGTTATCAATTCTCCAGATCTCAAATTAAAACACTCGTCCTATGATAACTCTCACTTCAAATATCATCAGACGTCAATTTGATTTTAGAATAGATTTCCTCATTTCTAAAAATATCTATTATCGCTGCTTCCTGGGACTCTAAATCCCTCCACCGTTAAAAACTGCATAAAAAAAACACAAACATGATCAAATACCCCACCAATACTCTAATACCCCATCGAGTAGCCTAGACTTACGATACTTTACCGTCGAACCAGAGGAATAATACAAACGATGGCGGTATTTACAATAATGTCGATAGTTTCCCCTCCAGCGTACAGGCGAAAAAAAAAAGATCTTAAGTTACGATACAAAAGCTTTATAGACCAGACCCAAGCTGAGATTAAGCTGTCGTACCTGAAAGTCTCTCGCGTACGGCAGATGTCCACCTAAAAACCCCGACCGTTGGGGATCATTTATCCAGGTGAGGTCAAAGAGTCTCTTCAGTCTCGTCCTCTTTAGTGTACGTGGCAGCATTGATCTAGCAAGTGGTACGTGGAGTCGCCACGATTGTGATGTAGTGGAAGAGGTGGAAGAGTGAAGTGTGTGTGTGTGTGTGTGTGTGTGTGTGTGTGTGTGTGTGTGTGTGTGTGTGTGTGTGTGTGTAATAATAATAATAATAATAATTAACGGTTTATTGAAAAGCTTCTGCAGCCCGAAGGTTGAAAAAAAATTAGACAAAAATGACTTATTACATGGGGTGGGTGGGTTGTTTAACAAAAGCTTTATTTACTGAAAGGAGAAGGAACATGAATTGAACTTACAAATTATTATAGTTTACAGTTGATGGCCAGGGCTGGTCTCTTGCCATACTGTGTGAGGTCACGTAGGCCACGTGGTGCAGTAACTCGTCCGTAGGTGTTGACATGAAGGACATCACGTGGTCATGGAGACAGGGTTGTTCCCAGAGTGGACTGATTAACACTGCCTAGTCAGAAGATGGTGGTCGGTTCCCAGGGGTGTGGTCCTCACTGGTGGGTCACGGCTCTTGCTGTCTCGTGCTGAATTCACTGCTTAAACATTGTTCATCACTGTTCAACACTGATCTCATTTCTTTCCGAAACGAAATTGTAACTTTTGACGGGATTATGTTGATATCGCGGTGGTGAGGATGGGTTGGGAAGAGGGATTTGTGGGATGGGCCAACATTGACCTGGGCAGCTGCCGCAGCAGAAGTGGGTGCCAGATGTAGTGTGTAAAATAATAATAATAATAATAATAAACGGTTTATTAATAGAGCTGCAGCCGATGGCTGAAAATTGTGTGTGTGTGTGTGTGTGTGTGTGCGCGCGCGTGCGCGTCAATGTGGCTTTAGACCATCACGTGGCACCACTGACATGATCTTTACTGCCGCCAGTTACAGGAAAAGTGCAGAGAAAAACGCCATGACTTGTACATGGCCTTCATTGACCTTACTAAGTCCTTGGACTCGGTCAATAGGGAAGCTCTCTGGCGGATCCTCAGTCGTTTTGGCTGCCCACCAAAATTCATTGCAATTGTGAGGCAACTCCACGATGGCACGAACGGCAGTGTCCTACCCTTTGGCACTCATTCTGAGTTATTCTCCATCCAAACGGGGGTAAAACAAGGGTGTGTACTGGCACCCACTAATTTAGCCGGTGGAGTGGACATCCAGAACTGGATGAAGGGACTTTTCAACATAAAACGATTCCAAGCAGGAACAAAGGTGTCGGCCGCTTCCATCACTGAACTTCAGTATGTAGACGACCTCACACTCGTCGCTCACACTGAACGCGACCTATAGGAGATCCTGAATACCTATGCAGATGTGTATGCACACTTCAGCCTTGAGGAAAGTGCACATAAGACTCAGATTCTCTTTCAGCCTGTCCCTGGTTCTGCCAGACCGCCACCATCCATCCAGTTTAATGGTATTACTCTCTCTAATGTTACCCACTTTCAGTATCTCGGCTCCCACCTGTCCACCACTGCGAATGTCGATAAAAATATTCAACATCTGAGTAGAAGTGCATCTAAAGCCTTTGCCATACTCCGTACCCATATCTTAAGCTGTAGGGAGCTGAAATTATCTACAAAGCTGCACGTGTATCGGGCAGAGGTCCTTCGAAGAGACAAGAGAACAAATGCCAGTATTCTCGCTGACACCAACTGTAGGGGCATCGAGGATGCCATTATCCATGAACAACTACATTGGCCTGGCCATGTTGCCTGCATGGACGACAGTAGATTGTTAAAGCAGCTACTTTACAGTCACCTAGCGAATGGTAAACGTAACACTGGCGGACAAGGGAAAAGGTATAAGGACAGTCTTAAGACAATCCTGAAAAAATGCCAAATCGACCCCCTCACCTGGGAGACGATCACTTCACACCATAACGCTTGGAGGAACACCACACGAGATGGTGTCAATACTTTTGAGTTAGCCTAAGTGCCCACCGAGGCTGATAAGCGCCATCACCGATAAGACACAGCCACCACCCCTCCCGCACTGGATGTAGCCCTCCACACCTGCAACAGCTGTGGACGGCCCTGCCGATCCCGTATCGGCCTTTCGAGTCACACTCAAAGCTCACCAACGAAGGTGATATCCTTAATAACGCATATCACTTTACCGCATCACAGCTGGATGATCAGCATACTCGATTCTGAGTGACAGCAAAATAGTAGTAGTAGTAGTAGTAGTAGTAGTAGTAGTAGTAGTAGTAGTAGTAGTAGTAGTAGTAGCCGGCCAGCGCGGCGTATGAATACGCGGGTGATTCCTGTTAATTTCTCTGTATTACCTATACGTGATATAAAAAATACATCATACTGGTTATACAATGCATCACACAACCAGAAATACCAACCTTACCAAATTAACATGGCCTCAGTCAGTGATCGTTGCAGAGGCCATCAGACCAAGGGGTGCAGAAGCTTTTTTTGCTGACTACACAAACAAGTAATCATTACCCGATAAGGAGACCTGATCTACCGCTTGGTTCGTTCGTTAGTTGGAGCTGTTCTATTTGCACACGTAGGAATCTTAGTTCACAGACTGACGTGCTGTATTCGCTCTTCTCACTCTTAAACGTCATTAGTAACTGCCGAGTTGATTAACATTTGTTGGAATGACACTGGGTGTATACCGTCGGCACAACACGACAAGACACAGCTCCCAGCCAGGCCACAACGCCGGTCTCCAGGACAGCCACCTCTGCTACAAGCACACCCGGTAACTGTAAAACACAGTTAACTCTACTTAATACTCAGCAGCAACCATCATACCCTCTTGATTCGATAAAACACTATGTCCACAACTTAAATACCATACTAGAGACATGCCTCTTTAGTAACGTTGCCAGACAAAATACAGCGGGAACACTCTCCCTCCATACACGATTATCAAGGGCGACCAATGCTGCCTCAACCGCAGCTTCTGTGTGACTCGTGCCAGCAACACTCACTCACCTATCAACTCAACTCAGCGACCAACACCAACCTAACCCGAAACACTATATAAACCCAAATGAACCACCACCAAACCAACGAAGACTCAAAGTTGCTACTCGTCCTGACAGTTACTCTCTTTAAGTATCTCGGCTCCCACCTGTCCACCGCGGACAACGATAAAGAGATTCAACATCGGATCAGATATACATCTCAAGCCTTTGGCAGACTCCGTACCCGTGTCTTCATCTGTAGGGAGCTGAAATTATCTACAAAGTTGCACGTATATCGAGCAGTGGTCCTCCCCACCCTGCTATATGGCAGTGAGACATGGGTCACATACAGGAGGCACCCCAAGGAATTTGAAAACTTTCATCTACGTAATCTACGTTTCATCCTCCGAGTTCACTGGGAAGACAAGAGAACAAATGCCAGTATTCTCGCTGACACCAACTGTATGAGCATCAAGGTTACCATTACCCATGAACAACTACATTGGACTGGCCATGTTACCCGCTTGGACGACAGTGAACTGCCAAAGAAGCTACTTTACAGTCACCTAACGAAGAGTAAACTTAACGCTGGTGGGCAACTGAAAAGGTATAAGGATAGTCTGAAAACAAACCTGAAAAACGGCCAAGTTGACCTCCTCACCTGGGAGACAATTAAGGCGGGAACACATTGCTATCACGCCACGTGAGCTCACATAAGCTCACGTGACCATAAGAAGTGTGCAGGCCAATAAAGTGTTTTATTGTATTGCTTGGAGACACTGCTGTCACGGCTGCGAGTCATGTGATATCATGCGAGCTCCCTGTCAGCTTACCTCTCACATTATTTTGTTCCATCACACAGTTGTGAGGCGCGTGATAGCGTAAGGTTCTATTTACAGTGCTTCTCTAGACATGGAAGAACTACTCATAGCAAATGTTCGAACACACGAAGTTCTGTACCTGTATAATACGAAGTCCCATAATTACAGAAACCATAGGTATTTGACTGGTGTCATCTATTTCAAATTGTGAACAGATTAATTTTTTTTGTTAATAATGATATTATATTAATATTGAAAAAAAATAATGGATGGCATTATAAGCTAAGTGACTAACAAAACAATGAATTCTGTAATAATAAGCACATTTACAGTATTATTAAATACATTATTATTATTATGGTGTTCATATGAGACAAAGCTGTTGAAGAATTTTTGTTCTTGCAGTTATACTCTTCTGTGATGAACAATGTTTTTGTAATTTAAAGAAAACGGAGACAAAAACTAAAAGTAATAGGCTACTCTACTAACATTGGTATTTGGTTCGATTTATTTCAAATTTGGGACAGAATTATTTTTGTTTTGTTTTTAATAATGGTATTACATTGACACTGAAAAATTTAATAAATTTTATTATAAACTTTAAGTGACTAACATAACATTTCATTTGTTTTATTAAGCACGTTTACAGTATATTAAATATACTCTTAGCTATTATTCTAGTGTTCATCACTAAGCTGGTGAATATTTTTTTTTCTTAACTTTGTAAAATCACGTGAGGTGACGAGACACAATTGTGAATTCTTTGCCGATTTCACGGTTTTGAGGACTCGTGAGTTCGCATGAGCTCACGTGAAGTGATAATAGTGTATTCCCGTCTTTATTCCACACCGTAACGCTTGGAGGAGCACCACACGAGAATGTGTCAATACTTCTGAGTTATCCCGACTGCATACAGAGGCAGACAAGCGCCAACGCCGGAAAGACGTTGCCGCCGCCTGTCCCACACTAGATGTAGCCCTCCACATGTGCAACATCTGTAAACGATCCTGCCGGTCCAGTATCGGCCTCTCTAGTCACCTCAGAGCTCATCAACGAAGGTGACATCTTTCATAACTCATATCATTGTCTCATAGCTGGATGATCGTCATACTCAATTCCGAGTGACAGCTAAGAAGAAGAAGAAGAAGAAGAAGAAGAAGTAGTAGTAGTAGTAGTAATAGTAGTAGTAGTAGTAGTAGTAATAGCAGGTCTGCCAAGTTGCCCGTAAACTAAACTACAAATTATCAACTCCTAACCATCTTCCTCCTACTGCTGCCTACGTCCATATTTCAGGGTAGTGTTAGGATAGGTTAGTTGTGGAGCCGTGTCTTCATCATCCTCGAGAATACACAGTTGTCGCCTTGTTGTTGGTTGACACTGACGAATGATGAGATGTTTTAGGCACTGGT
>NW_024745971.1:0-12425 GCF_018991925.1 Homarus americanus
ACCTCAAACTGTCACTCCCTAATAGGTACCAATATACCGTCCTTATACACTTGACAATACACACTTTCGGGAGTCGGGACTGGTTAGTCACGTCCAATACCGTGTGGGTGGTCCAGAAGTCACACATAGATAACTTTGAACAATGTTGATGATATAGGAGGGCTGTTCCCCATTTGACGTGACCCTTGATCTATTGAGGATTCTCCTCAAGATGCACCTCCTGAAGCACCTGCGAGAAATGTAGGGCTGCACAGCCACTTCAGCACCGTCAAAGTGTTTAGTGTAGCGGGTAATTTGTTCATCCCTAACAGAGCGCAGCTGGGAGTTGCAACCTTCCGGAAACTTCTGCTGATCAAGCCCAACAATGATATATATGATCAGCTTCAATGTTTGTGAATTGAATAGTAATGAATTATAGTTACTGAAAATTCTATAAAAAATCTAACCACAATAAGTGCAAAATCTGAGATAAACTGTGCTTGCTTGGTACTTGGAACTTAACTATGTAATCTGAACATGGGTTAAAAATTTGTAAATGGAATTTTTATATGTAAATAATTTCAACATTTTATGTTATTGAAATTGCAATTGTAATTTGAGAGTATTGTGAACCAAGTAATTGTAATTGTATTTGTAATTTAAACTTTAGTTGAGTAATTGTAATTGAAATTGTAATTGTAATTTGAGAGTATTGTGAACCAAGTCATTGTAATTTTATTTGTAATTTAAACTTTAGTTGAGTAATTGTAGTTGAAATTGTAATTGACCTTAAATGGTGGAATTAATCCAAGCCTGAGTGATACTACTACTGTGACGGTGCCGTATTGGGGTGTGTTAGCCAGTGTTATATATCACACACAAATATATAGAATAGTTCTGGAACTCTTAAGTGTCAGGGTTGATGTAAACACTTGTTCTGGGCTTTTATTTATTTGAAGCGGCTATTTACACAGGAACTTAGTTTGGGAGAGAATGTATTGTGAATTCTATCCAGATAAGTGTCTTGATTGCACTTATATATGAGAACACTTAAGTGAGGTGTTCACGCAGTTACTAGTGGTAATAGTTTGATCTCTCTCCTGTCTCTATGACGTGAGAAAGATGAGGAGTGGGCGAGGTGTTTTGGGTTTGGTTGACCTCGCCTGCCCTCTGGAGAGTGTGTGGGAGGGGAAACACATGGTAGGAAACAAAGAGTCAGCATAAATGGATTTAAGTCAGACTGGGGTGCGGCCAAAAGCGGAGTTCCCCAGGGATCTGTATTAGGCCCTCTGCTGTTTGTTATATTCATTAATGATCTTGATTTAGGCATAACTAGTAGGATTAGTAAATTTGCAGATGATACCAAAATGGGGAGAGTGATAAATTCAGACAGTGACTTTGAACACCTTCAAAGAGATCTAGATACCTTACATGAGTGGTCAGTAGATGGCAAATGAATTTTAATACTGATAAATGCAAGGTACTACAGATAGGAAGACGAATACAAACGTTAAGTATAAACTAGGTAACACGGAAATAGAAAACCTAGATTGTGAAAAAGATCTAGGTGTATGTGTTAGCAACGACTTGAAACCTAGAAACAATGTATTAGCGTTCTCAACAAGGCAAACAGGATTCTTGGTTCATATCTAGGAGTGTGAGTAACAGAACTGCTGACGTTATCTTGAAACTTTACCTAGCATTAGTGAGGCCACACATGGATTATGCGGTTCAATTCTGGAGTCCTTATTATAGAATGGACATAGATTCTTTGAGAGAGTACAAAGAAGAATGACAAAAATGATCCATAATATTAGAAACCTTCCATATGAAGAAAGACTGAAAAGCTTAGGCTTGCATTCATTAGAGAGGCGTAGAGTTAGGGGAGATATGATAGAGGTGTTCAAGTGGGTAAGTGGGATTAACAAGGGTAAAATGGAAGATGTTCTGAAGCTCATAATAACGAAATAACTAGAACAAATGGCTTTAAATTAGATAAATTCCGATTCAGAAAGGATATAGGCAAGCACGTTTGGTAATAGAGTTGTGGATATGTGGAATAGGCTACCGAGTGCTATAGTAGGATCGGGGACGCTAGGAGCTTCAAGACGAAGTTGGATAGGCACATTAAAGTGCTGAGATGGGTGTGAAAGGGACCTGCCCTGTATGGGCCAGTCGGCCTCCTGCAGTATCCCACTTTCTTATGTTCTTATGTCTATGTCTTAAACTGTTGTGCAATGTGATCTTGACCTCACTTGCTCCCTGAAGGAACTACAACCTCACCCATGTATAATGTCAACAACTGAGGCATGGTTGAATAACTTAGTGAATAATTTGGGATGATACATATACATTTGGATGAATTTTTATATAATATAAGCGTAGTATTACACCACTCGGCCACCTCCAACCGAGACCTCATGGTTTAAATCCTAGGTGTACCTAACCTTGTTACAATAAAGTGTCCTTCTGATACTACTACTATTAGTTCAGTTTGTTTGTTCAGAGTTAAAAGATCGTCATTCGCTTTCAATGGAAATGGCTCCAAGTGCCATGCATCAAGATTATTTTTGTGATATTAGTATAATGTGTATTAATATTACCTCATGTGTTAAGGTTGTATCTAATAAAATAGGAGTTAGATGATATTTAGTTTCAGCTATATACCCAAAGCGACAATTAATTGACCAAATGGCAACAATTGTGCATCAACACGACCTAACCCTGCATTCACTAGATCAGCTATGAGCCTAATGTATTGTTGGTTTCTATGAAAACTTGTACTAAGACCTCAGCTGCAGGCATATATTCTGGCAAGCAGAGTAACCATTCAGTGGCCGATTCTGACCAAATGTGAATCCTGTAACGCGTGTTAGTTGATTAGTTTCGTCAACAATAGCATTCATGTGAGAGGCAGTTTGCACTGCCTTGTGGGACAGTGCAATGGCCCTATTATTTTTTCTTTTCTTAACCGCTTCTGAAACTGCATTCATTTTATTCCCTAGTTTAGCTACATCTTCGGTGGTTTCCGTACCAAACACTGTGTTACTTATTAACTCTACAAAGTTAAACAGACAACGTTTTTTATGCCGCTGAGAATGTACATTCTTCCTAATGTCTTCAGGAGATATAGGGAGCTTTCCCCCAAAGTGATTTACTCGTATGGTGTAGACTATTCATATAGTCATTCCTGAGAAGTAGAATTGGTCTGTCGAAGTGTTGTACAGATTGTAGGTTGTTGTTGGAGATTTTGGAGAGTGTGCATAGCTTCCGTTTCAATGTGGACAGCTATTGACCTCAGGTGCACTGGCATGCGCATTAAATCTGAGCTCGTACTTGACAGTTACAACGTCTTGTACTACCAGTACTTTGCCTAGTGGGGCAACTAAAGTTTCGGGTTTGACGACGTCTGCTGGGGATGCGGCTGTTGTAACCGCGATCCAGACCAGCAGGAGTAGTGATATCCAAGCATGTCTGAAAGGCGAGGATAATTAACGATTATTTTTCGCTGATCATAGTTTTTGACGATATGTATTGTCTATTGTTATATTTTGTTGAGCATCTGTTGTAGTAGAAGTTGGATGTATTTGATTTAAATTAGGAGACCCTACAAAGTCTCTGCTGATTTTTTCATTCTATCTACATGCACTATATCTGTGACATTTGTCGTTGGCTCAACTACTTGGTATTTGATTCAATGCTCTTTCGCTACAGTTACTGTACTGTAAATTTGGGTGAGAGTTTTGATGTGTGTTCCTGTGCTTTATCATTACTTTGTTTCCTATTTCTAGAGTTATAGGCTTAGTTTTTGTATGTTGCTTACAGATCATTTCAGCACGTGAGGCTGCTAAATGTTTTCGTACTTTTCCACCGATGCTTGTCAAAACATTGATTTGCTTCTTGGCATAGTCATCCATGCTGTGTACACGAATTGTGGGGTCCCTGCTAGTAGATCATATGGCAAGCGTTTATCGGTACCGTAAAATATGTAGTATGGTGATTTGCCTGTAAAGCCATTTATAAATCCATTGATGAACGTTGCAACTTGTGAAATGAAGCCAGTCCTCCCACGAACTATGCATTGGATTCACCACATGTGGGAGAATTTCAAAATTTTCTATTTGTACACTCGACCAACCCATTTGAAGATGGATGGTAGGCGGTTGTGTGAAGGTTTTTGTGATGTCATATTGTTGACATATTGCAGTTAGAGTTGATTCTTAAATTCTGCCCCGTTATCTGATATTATTACCCTAGGTGTAGAAAAAGGACAGATAAGATGAATGACTAATGCATGAGCCACTGATTCAGCCGACTTGCTCTGCAATGGTGCTAGTACCACAAATCTAGAGAAGGAGTCAACACCAGACTGGTACGTAACTACAGCCTTGATGGCTTTTTCGTAGTTGTAATATTCCGATCGCAACTGTATCCCATGGACGTTCCGGCATCAGGAATTCTAAGATTGGGAGGGATCCACCGTCGTTTCCTTGTGTTTTGCACAAGATTAACATTTAGCAATGTGATGCTCGATGTCGGTCAAGGTAATGGGTAGCTGTTACCTGACCTTAGTTGTCTACTGTGTAAGTCCTCAAACTGGGAATCTATGAAATTTTCACGGCTAGCTAAAGAGTCAGTAGGTGTTAACTCTATTTGTCTAATTTGTGGTAATTCTTCCTCACTAACAGTTGCCACCAGCTCCGGTGAATTTTTAGATAACTGCCTATCAGAGTCTGAGTCACTAATTTCTTGTTTGATACCCATAATTTTTGGAAGAGGGTCCATATGTAGAAATATTTATCACTTCACTCACTGCCTATGACTCACTGCATTGCCCACTCACGGAGTAGTACAAAACTATTTATAATGAGTTATGGAAATTGTTATGCCATAACTTAGCAACTTCAATTACGTTAAAGGAGAATATGATAATGAGGGCGCATATGGCAACACAAAAAACAAATTGGCAACTCAGCGCAACTTAGTCCTTAATATTTATCACTTAAAATTTAATATTACTTCAATACACAACAGACAATGTTAAATGCGAAAGTTACAAACACAAATAAGGACGAAATTAGTGCGTCATGGGTTCAATCACAGCCCTCTTACTTTATCACAACAGTTCTGGAGTGAGGGTTTGGAATTATACACGTCACGAAACGTTAAATAAAATTTAATAATAAAAGTTTGCCATAATAAGTGCAGGTTACATCATGAACAGGTAAATTAAATCAAGAGAATAAAGAATAAACATGACCCTTAATAAACCACTAATATGCGCACAGTAAATAAATAATAAACTACTTAATAACCTCACCATCGATTGCACTTTACTCCTAATAAATAATAATAGAGCAGCACTGAATATTTAATACTCAACTAAACCCGACTTGAAAAGGTATCCACCACTGACAAACTCAAACGTCCTTCCACCTCCAAGGCCAGCCAATTACTGACATAGCTCCATACTCCAGGTTACTACAAACCTAACACTAATATTAAACAACTCCTACATTAAGATGCAAAAATACCTACATACACACAAAAAAAATTTATGTATCAAGTACCAGCCCTGCTCACATATATTTATACAAAATATTATATTGACATAGGTTGAGGGTAACATACCAAAAATATTTACTATGCACAGAGCAATGCACCACTGTACATTACACCATGCATAACAAAATGAAGAGAAATAATGTTAAAGTTATTGAAACGCATTGAAAAGTACTAAAAGTATGTAAAAGTTTAGAAAATATATATATACTTTTTGTAAGTAGAGGACGTACTTCTAAATGAGTTTATTTAATTTTACCTGTGCGAAATTGTGCAAATAATTTATATTTTATATTGACTACATGTGAAGACTTCTTGAAGTTCACTTGTGTTTGTGTAGTTTACAAAATAATGATTGTTTGTGATCTACCTGAGTGGAGAGTCCGTATAGTTTCACGCTGGCGATGATGTCAGGAGTAAATGACGTCCTACTCAGGGAGGGATGACGTCACGTCTTATGGTAATCCACCTGGGGGGGCTGACCTTCTTGCAGTGATTCACCTGGGGGGTTGACCTTCTCTTGCGGTGATCTGCCTGGGGGCTGACATGGGGCTGACCTGGGGCTGTCCTCTGTCTTGTTGTCCTCTGTCTTGCGGCGACGAGTCTTGATTGTTTAAGCAAGAGATTGTTTGCTTGTCTGGAACCACTTTGACAACCTTCCTAATCTCCGGGTATGTAGTGTTGGTTGGTAGATATCTCAGTCCACACTCGCTTAGGCTCGGTTGCTCTTGGCTCCAGTCAGGGTAACCTTCATTCTGTTGTATAGCTGAGTATTAGATTGCTATGTTTGCAAACTTTTTTATAATGTTTTTTACCACTGTTTTTCTGTGCATACGTTTTGCAAGTATTTCTAGCCACTGTCCACTTATTTTTCTTGTAATTGCTTCTTTGTTGATGATTCACTTAAAGTGCTACTTAAGTCACTGGAATCACTTGATTTGTTTGTTTGTTAATGTTTCACTGATTCTCACATTCGTCTCACCGTTTTGCCACCAGTGTGTTAGCCAGTGTTATATATCACAAACAAATATATATAATAGTTCTGGAACTCTTAAGTGGCAGGGTTGATGTAAACACTTGTTCTGGGCTTTCTTTATTTCTGAAGCGGCTATTTACACAGGTACTTAGTTTGGTAGAGAATGTATTGTGAATTCTATCCAGATAAGTGTCTTGAGTGCACTTATATAAGAAAACACTTATATATGAGAAAATTTAATTGAAGTGTTCACTCGGTTACTAGTGGTAATAGTCTGATCTCTCTCCTGTCTCTATGACGTGAGAGAGATGAGGAGTGGGCGAGGTGTTTTGGGTTTAACATAAGAACATAAGAATGGAGGAAACTGCAGCGGGCCTATTGGCCCATACTGGGCAGTCCCGTTTACACCCAACCCCTATTGCTCATATAAGCATCCAACCTATGTTTGAAGCTATTCAGCGTATTCGAGTTAATGATGATATTGGTAACTTGTTCCATTCATCCACTACTCTGTTTCAAACCAGTGTTTACCTATTTCACGCCTAAATCTAAATTTGTCTCACGTCAGATAACTGTTGTGCAACGTGAGCTTGATCTCGTTCACTCCCTGAAGGAACTACGACCTCACCCATGTATAATGTCAACAACTGAGGCATGGTTGAATAACTCAGTGAATAATTTGGTATTTTACATTTAAGTATTATACATTTGGGTGAATGTTTATCTTATGTAAGAGTGCTATTACACGGGCACGGGTTACCACAGAGGGTGTAGGAACACATTTCCACAACTGTACTATAGTAACTGTGGTACAGAGGATGAGTGGTGTTGTGAATGTATGAGTAGTGGATGAAGTTAATGATGTTGGTACATAAGAATATTGTTGTTGTTTTTGTTGTTATAAGATTATACACGAGACCCTAGAATATTTATATAGCCTGTATATACTGTAGTTAACATCACACACACACACACACACTACAGTCAACTACAGTCAACAGCATAAGTTGTGCCCCAACCCTGTGTATGATAATGAGCCAAGTGATCTGGTAACACTCAATGGAGAAGAGATGACAAATATGCTTTAAATTTAATATATGATCGGATATTGCCAAAGAATACATTTCTTGTATATAACTTAATTAGTGTCAATGTGTAAAATGGAGGAAAATAATGTTAGCATGACTCGAGACGACTCATGTCAGCACCCATCAGTTGTCATAATCGGTTAGTAACACGGTTTAAATCTTATAATCCCTTTGTGATACACTTATACCAGTGAATTAGTTCATAGGCTACTCCCAGCAATCTTATGTAGTTTCTTTAGAATTTTGATAGTGTAGCCATGGTATTTTATTAGCTGCGATGGAGTGGGGTCTCGTATTTTCACTCTTACTATTACCACGAGGTCTGCAGTCCTACCACCAATGTTTATCCGCAAATCGCTGTTCCAAAACTCCTGATATGGTTCTTTAAACCGGATATCCTAGTATTAATGCATAACAAATTAAAAATTTTAGCTCCCCTAAAATATAACTATAGTAAATAATTAAATTAGCCATCTGCTATTCAAATTGCGTCTGGGTAGATAAAATGGCGGTTGCGGCTGAGCATGTCGGTCAAACGTACTGAATAGGATGGGTAGGGACATTTCCAAGTAAGATGGGCTCAACGATTCTTAAATTGCCAGCCCTTCCCTAACACTCTTATAAAATTATGCATGAAGCCAGGGGCTAAGGCCTCTTATATTCTTTAAATATCCATAATTAACCAAAGCTTTATATAATTCCTTAGACTTGGTAATCATTTGGCTAGGCGGAAACGATATCGTTGTCGATATCCAACCTAGTGATTTATTGATAATTTATTTGGAATAAAACCCAGATTTGAATATCAAGAAACCAGAGTGATCTTTATGACAGTAGAAAATCGAAATTATCGTAGAGGTTACCCACACTATGTGTCACCAGAAGTGTATAACGCCTCTAAAAATATGATAAATTGGGTAATTAATAAAAGGTGTAGGGGTAACGTGTTCTTAACCAGGGGGCTAATATTAAATAGTTCCTATCATCAGCTTGACGATGTTGATATAGACCGGGGTGTCCAAAACGTCGATGCGACTTACCAGTAGATCACAAAGCAATTTCTGGTAATCGCACGTTGGGCAGTAGCGTCTTAGTCCATTAACTGGGATCCTACAGTACACAGCACCACTGCCAAGCGTTATTAGAAAAAAATTACAATTTAGTTATCTCCATTTTTGGCAGCAACATTCATTACATGTTTTGCCTTTGCCTTTGTAGTAGTATGTAATAGGCAGCTATCAAACAGGGAGGTACTACCGCATGGGAAGATATTGGGAGCATAATGTATTGTCTAATGGTAGATCCTGTTGCCATATGGCATCACAAAAATTGTGACCAAGTCCCAGGTTGCTGATCTGACTTTCTGCCTCATTTGCACACAATTGCAGAGTCTCAATTGTTTCTCTTACTATTGACAACACAATACCCATAATATATATATATTTTTTTATTTTTTTATTAATTTATGGTTATTTTTATTAATATTTTTGTATTATTATTATTGTTATTATCATTATTATTATAATTATTATTATTATTATGATTATTATTATTATTTTTAATAATATAATTATTATTATTATTATTATAATTATTTTTAATAATATTATTATTATTTTACTATTATAATTATTATTATTATTATTATTATTATTATTATTATTATTATTATTATTATTATTATTATTATTATTATTATTATTATTGTTGTTGTTATTATTACTACTATTATTATTAGTAGTAGTAATAGTAGTGGATATCGCCGGGACCCAACTGTCCGATGATATCCTAAATGATAGCAGTGAGTCTACTCAACCTGAAAATGAAGTACTAATAAACGCTGCTCCAATAGTAGCAAATGTCCACGAGGTGAATGAGAGAGCCTCCACATTGGAATGGCATGTCGATGGAAAATGCGGACATATGGGTTAAAGAAACTTATTCAGAAATTGTCAGGTGGTCGCTAGCTAACCTGTTTGAACCACCCAAGTGTGCGGCCACCAAAGAAATGATTCGGGAGATAATTCGCCTCATAGCTGAGTACAACCAGGACTGCTTCCTTGCCTCTTTAGCTCTTCAAATACTGGCAATAATATCACATCTATTCTGTCAGAGGACACACACAAAGACTAAGCACAAAGAAAATGCGGCAGCAATGAAGAGAAGATTGACGATGTGTCAGAATGGAACCCTTGATGATCTCCTATGTGAAGCAAGAACACTGCAGGAGAGACTAAAATTTATAGGAGACCGAAAGCAAAACACCGATGACGTTGCAAGAAAGTTTGGAAATAAAATGCGTGTGGGAAAAGTGTCTTTGAAGGTAAGATCTCTCACAATAAACAGAGAGGCATTAAAACAACTGAAAGAAAAACATCCCCTGCAAGTAAAGACGATGGCATCAGGTTCCAAGGTACCTATATCCCACCAAATGCTGTCCTGTTCGAGAAAATAACGGGAGGGATGGTGTGGAAAAAGGCACTAAAGACTCGAGGAGGTGCCGTCCCTTCAGGTCTGGATGCAAACGGTTGGAGAGTCATCCTCAGCACTAACAAGTTTGGCATCGTAGCAAGTGATCTCTGCACTGCCATTGCCCTCCTTGTAAGAATGTTGGCATCCTCGTGCTGCCAACACCTCCATGCTCTGACGGCCTGCCGCCTCATTTCCCTGGATAAGAATCCAGGATGTAGGCCTATAGGGGTGGGGGAAGTGCTGAGGCGGATTATCGGAAACTGCATAATGTAGGTGGCAAAGGATGATGTCAGGGCAGCAGCAGGGAACATGCAAGTTTGTGCTGGCCACCAGGCTGGAGGGGAAGCTGCCATTCACGCCATGAGAACGATATTTGAGCAGCGTGATTGTGAGGCCGTTCTCCTGGTGGACGCTTCAAACGCATTGTTTTAGGCCTTTTAACTGCTAAGTCCGTCCGGGTTAATGAGGCCGGAACATGTATATTATATAGGGTTTTAGTAGCGAAACCCAATTGTCTGTTATCCATTTATTCAGGAACTATCTAGGATTCAGTACCAAGTGTATATCACCGTAACTTATCACTGTAACTATGAGTGTTAAGAAGAGGACGGAGGCTATGTTAAATAGATCTGCTAAATACGTCCGATCTGTGTGAGGGGCTGAGTAACAATGCCGGGGGGCGCCGGCCTTTTCATGCTGACCTAAACAGTCACTGGGCCGCGCCTCAATTAACCTGCCCATCACGTGATATGATCATGTCACCTCCTAGCCAGTAGAAAGATACAGGGGGTGATGTGATTATATAAAGACAATGTACTGCCCTGACATTTATATAAAGACTAAGGGGCTGATACAGCATTCAACATACTTAACTGCAAGGCCGCACTGCACAACATCAAGATCAAGTGTCCAAGCTTTGCAATGTATGTTGAAAACTCCTATAAGAATCCATCAGACCTCTATATAGTAAACAACAAGGCTCTAGGAGGTGATACCATCATACAGTCAACCGAGGGAACAACGCAGGGGGAACCTGTTGCAATGGCAATTTACGCAATAGGCCTATCCGTGCTCCAACACATAATAAAATTTGAAACAACCGAGGTCAAGCAAGTCGCGTGCGCTGATGACCTTACAGGAGCAGGAAAAGTGGAGGACATCAAAAAGTGGTGGGACCTGGTCACATCACGAGGCCCACAAATAGGGTACCACCCAAACGCCAGCAATTCCTTCCTCAATGTGAAACCAGAACATTATGAACGGGTAATGGAGGTGTTCGGTGGAATTGAGGTCAAAATAACAAAGGATGGCCAAAGACACCTAGGCGCAGTAATCAGCACGACGGACTTCAAGACCAAGTACGTAACGGGAAAGGTGAATGAGTGGGTTAGGGAAATCCAAGCTCTGTCTGAGATTACTAACACAGAGCCACATGCGACGTTTGCGGCATTCACCCATGGAGTCAAGCATCGCTGGAACTACCTGATGCGCACTATCCCTGATATCGGAACCCTCCTCCACCCTCTGGAAGAAGTTATCAGCGTCAATTTTATTCCCAAATTAGCGAAACAACTTCACTTAACCCCAGCAGAAAGACCACTCCTTGCACTACCACCAAGACTGGGAGGAATGGGATTGACCAATCCAGAGGAGACTGATGCCACCAAACATCAAAACTCAGTTAAGTTCACGGCAGCCCTCACAGACCACAAAGTAGCTCAGAACTCAACAGGGGAGGTGGATACCAGTGAAGTAAACAAGATTTAAAGGTCCTTTACGACAGAATGACAGCATGGCCAAAGTGATAAGTTGCAGCAAATGTTGCTGCAAGTTCTAGAGAATTTGAAAAAAAATGTAGCTAAAGCATAGGAGGTGGGCGCCTCGAACTGGCTAACTACGTTACCGATAAGGGTTTCAGTCTCAATAAACAAGAATTTACAGATGCCAATGCTCTAAGGTATGGTAGGCCAGTAGAAGGTTTGCCCTCCCAATGCGTGTATGGCTCTTCCTATGACGTCGATCACGCTATGGTGTGCAAGAAAGGGGGCTTGATATGTATGAGGCATGACAAAGTAAGGGATCTCACAGCAAACATGTTGAAGGAAATCTGCCGTGATGCTGGTAGAACCGACCTCCTTTCATTGGACAGTGAGAATTTCCAACATAGGACTTCAAACACATCCAACGGCTCGTGTTGACGCAGTGTTCGAGGATTCTTCACGCCGGACAGCTAGCCTTCTTCTACATCAAAATTTTTTGATCCCATGGCCACATGTCACCGTAACTAGCTCTGATGCTGCACAGGAGGAACGAGAACGACAAGATAAGGGACATACGGGAGAATTCAG
>NW_024745972.1:0-54209 GCF_018991925.1 Homarus americanus
ACACACACAACCAGCACCACCCACACACACACAACCAGCACCACCACACACAACACACCAAGAACCCACCCCACACACACAATCTGTACCAATCTCAATACTCCACAATCTGTTCAATCTGGATTACCACACAACTGAACCACCACACACACACCTGTACCACCTCATTGTTCCACCTGCACTCAATCTGACACACACACCAGAAACCTGACCACACACACACCTGTACCACCTCACACACCACCTGTACCACCTGACACACCACCAAGAACCACCCCAGCCACCACACACCAGCACCACCCCACACACAACCAACACCACCCCACACACACACCAGCACTAACCCACACCACACACACCAGAACCACCACACACACACAACAACCAGCACTAACCCCACACACACACACTGCACCACAGACACACCTGCACCACCTGACCACCACCACACACCAGAACCCCACACAACACCAGAACCACCTCACACCACCACACACCAGCACCATCCCTCACACCACCACACAACCAGCACTAATCTCACAAGACACATCTTGCACCACCTGACACACACACACCAGAACCACCCCACACACACACAATCTGTACCAATCTGGACAACACACTAACCCATACCACACCCCACACACACACAACCAGCACCAATCTCACACACAACACACCAGCACCACCCCACAGACACACCTGCACCACCCCACAACACACAACCATAACCACACCTCACACACACACACTAGCACCACCTCACAGACATACTGACCTCACACACACACCTGTACCCACCACACACCTCAGTACTCACCTCACAGACATACCTGTACCTCACCTGACACACACACACCAGAACCAATTTCCACACACACACACCGTGAACCACCCCCACACACACACACCAAGTACTCCACCTCACAGACACACCTGGTACTCACCTGACACACACACACCAGGAACCACCTCACACCAATACACACCAGAACCACTCACACCACACACACCAGAACCATCTCACAGACACACCTGCACCACCCACACACACACACCAGAACCACCCCACACCACACACACCAGTACTAATTCAACACAACACACAACACCAGCACCACCCCACAGACACACCTGCACCAATCTGGACACACACACCAACCAGGAACCACCTCACACTACCAACACACCAGAACCACCTCACCAACACACACAACCAGCACCACCCCACACACACACTAACCTGCACCATCCCCACACACACACCCAGTACCCCACCACACACACACACACCTGCACCACCTCAAGACACACCTGCACCACCTGACACACACACACCAGAACCACCCCACACACACACACCAGAACCACCTCACACACACACACCAGTACCACCTCACACACACACACACCAGCACTACCCCACAGACATACCTGTACCACCTGACACACACACACCAGAACCACCTCACAGACACACACACCTGTACCAACGGACACACACACTCCATACTCACCTCACACACACACACACCAGTACCACCCTCACACACACACACCAGAACCACTCCCACAGACACACACCAGAACCACTCCCCACAGGACATACCTGTGCCCACCTGGACACACACACACCAGAACCACTCCCCCACACACACACCAGAACCACCCCACACACACAATCTGTACCACCTGACACACACACCCATACCACCACACACACACACCAGCACCACCTCACACACACACCAGTACTCAATTCTCACAGAGACACACCTGCACCAATCTCACACACACACACAACTGCCCACCCCCACACACACAACCAGCACCACCCCACACACACACACAACCAGTACCTCATCTCACAGACACACCCCACCGGACAATCAACACACCAGCACCCTCACACACACACACCAACCACAGACACAACCACCAATCTGACACCACCACAACCAGAACCAACTCCCCAACACCACCACCAACTGCACCAACTGGACCACTAACCCATAACCAACCTCACACACACACCAACCAGCACCACACCACACAACCAGCAGCACCACCCCACAGACACATCTGCACCACCTCACACACACCACACCAGCACCACTCCTCACACACACACACCAGCACCACCAGACACACCTGCACCACCCCCACACACACACACCAGAACCACCCCACACTTTCACACACAATCCAGCACCACTCCCCACAGACACACCCTGCACCACCCCACACACACACCCAGGACTTAATTCCCCACCACCAACACACCAGCACTAATCCCCACAGACACAATCTTGCACCAACTCACACCACACCACCAACCGTGCACCACCCTCACACGCCACAACTATGAACCCACTCCACACACACACCAGCACCACCCCACACACACACACCAGCACCACCACACACCAGCACCACCTCACACACACACCCACCACCTCACACCAATACACACCCTGGTGAACCACCCCACACACACACCAGTACCCACCCCACCACACACACCAGCACCACCAACACACACACCTGTACTCCACCACCACCAACTCAAGCACCACCCCCACACACACACACCAGCACCACCCCACAAGACACACCTGCACCACCCCCACACACACACACACCAGCACTAACTCCCCACAACACACACACACCAGCACTAACTCCCCACAGACACACCCTGCACCACCCCACACACACAACCAGCACCACCACACCACACACACCAGAACCACCCCACACACACACCAGCCCACCCCACACACACACACACCAGCACCACCTCAATACTCAACTAGCACCACCCCACCAGACACCTGCACCACACACACACACCAGCACCACCTCACACACACACATCCCCAGCACCACCCCCACAGACACACCTGCACCACACAACCAGCACCACCCCACACACACCAACTAGCACCATCTCACAGACACACAACCCCACCCACACACACACAACCACACCCCACTCCCCAACACCACACAACCAGCACCACACTGAACCAGCACCACCCCAACAGACACACCTGCACCATCCCCACACCACACACACAACCAGCACCACCACACCACACACCAACCAGCACCACCTGACACACACCAACCAACACCACCACCACCACCAACCCCAGCACCACCCCACACCACTGCACCACCCTCACAGACACACCCACCACCACACCACACCAGCACCACCACATCAATAATAATACGACCAGTACCACTAATAACACACCAGCACCACCCTCACACACACCCGTACTCCACCCCACAACACACACAATCCAGAACCACCCCCACACACACACCAGCACACCCTCACACACACACACACACCAGCACCACCCCACACACCCGAGGACACACACACACAACCAGCACCAATTCCCCACACACACACACCAGCACCACCACAGACACACCCAACCACACACACACACCAGCACCACCCCACACACAACACCAGCACCACCACAAGACACACCTGCACCACCACACACACACACCAGCACCACCCTCACACACACACACACCAGCACCATTCACAGACACAATCTGTACCACTCCTCACACAACACACCAAGTACCATCTCACAATTTCACTACCAATAACTGAAGTACTCCACCTCACAGACACAATCTTGCACCAATCTGGATCACCACCAATAACCAGCACCACCCCAATAACATCATCAACTGAAGTACCACCCCAATAAGACACATCTTGCACCAATCTGACTACCACTAACATCCAGCACTAACTTCACACCACCATCACCAATCAGAACCGAATCCCCACACCACACAACCAGCACCACCCCACACACACACAACCAGCACCAACCCCACAGACACACCTTGCACACCACACACCACACACCAGCACCACCTCACACCACACCAGCACCAATCACAGACACAAATCTGTGCACCAATCTTATCACTAACACACCAGAATCCACCTGACACACAATAACCAGCACTACACCCTCACCAATAACACACCAGCACTACCTCACAGACACCTTGCACTAATCTCACACACACACCCATACCACCACACACACACAGCAGTGCTAATTCCACACAAACACACCAGCACCACCCCACACACACACACACCCCAGCACTACTCCCCACAGACATAATCTGTACCACCCTCACACCACCACAATCCGTACCCCACCTCACACACACACACTAACTAGCACCTCACACACCAACAATCTGCACTAATCTCAAACACACACCTGTACAACCCCACACACACACTAACTCAGTACCATCCCCACACACCACCACCAGAACCATCTCACACACACCTGTACCCCACACACACACACCAGTACTACCCCACAGACACACCTACCACCTCAAACACACACACCTGTACCACCACACACACACACACACACACACCAGTAATCCTCACACACACACACCTGTACTAATCTCAAACACACACCTGCAGCCACTGCACACACACAATCTGCACTATCTAACACACACACACACAAACACCAGTAATACCCACACACACACCTGTACCACCACACACACACCTGTACCCACTCACACACACACACACACACACCAGAACCACCACACACACACACCACACACCTCACACACACACACACACACATCAGCACAACCCCACACACACACCTGTTCTAATTACACACACACACGTGTACCACCCCACACACACACCCGTAGTACCCACACACCTGCCTGCACCACACACACACAGCAGTACCACTCCACACACACAAACTGTACTATCTCACACATACAGCCAGCCACTCCCACACACACACACAACCCACCTCACACACACCTGCACACCCCACACACCACACACACACACCCTGTACCACCCCCACACACACACACACACCTGCACCAATCTCACACACAACCCCACTCACCTCACAGACAACTGTACTCCACCCCACACACACACACACACACACACAATCTAGCACCACCACCACACACACCTGCACTACCCCACAACACACACACACACACCACCAGCACCACACACACACCTGTACTACCCCACATACACACCTGTACTAGCTCATACAAACACACCAGCACACCACCTACACACACACAACTGCACCACCCCACACACACACCTGTTCCACCTCACACACACACCCAGGTTCACCACCACACACCCGTACAACCCCACACACACACACACCAGCACACCCCACACACAGACACCTTACTCACCACACACACACCTGCACACCACGTCACACACACACAAACCAGCACCACACACACACACCAGCACCACCCCACACACACACCTGCACCACTCCCCACACACACACACACACCAGCACCACCTCACACACAACACCTGTACTACCCCTGAACACACACACACACACCAGTACTCACACCTTACACACATACACCACACACCTCCCCACACACACACCTGTACACACCTTCACACACACACCTGACTACTTCCACACACACACACAATCTGTACCACTCCCACACACACCTGCATTAATTCCCCACACACACACACAAACACACCAGTACTCCACCTCACATATAACACTGCACCACCCTTCACAGAGACACACACACACCCCTGCACCACCCCACACGCACACCAGCACCACACCCCACACACACACACACACACACCAGCACTCACCTCACACACACCCTGCACCACCACCACCACACACCACCAGCACGACCTTCACACACACACACACCTGTACCACTCCTCACCCACCGACACTGCACTTTCTCACACACACATTAGTAGCACCGCACACACACCAGCACTGGGTTCACACACACCTGTAACACCTCACACACACATCGGTACCACCCCACACACCTGCACCATCTCCACACACACAAACACACACCTGTACCACCACACACACACACCTGTACCATAACCTCACACACACACACACACACACACCTGCACTAACCACACACAAACCTGCACACACACACCACACACACACCTGCACCACCCACACACACACCTGCACCACACACCACACACACAAACTGACCACCCCACACACACACACACACCACACACACCCTGTACTCCCCCAAACACACACACACACACACACACCAGTACAACCCCAACACACACACCTGTCACTCCCCACACACACACATGCACCACCTCACACACCACCTGTGCACCCCACCACACAACAACCTGCACCACCCACACAACACACAAACACCAGCACACACACACACACACACCTGTACTCACACCACAACTGTACTCACCCCACACACACACAAACCACACCTCACACATAATCTGTACCACCACACACACAACTGTACCACCCCACACACACACACCTGCCCCCACACACACACACACACACACACACCAGTACCACCCCACACACACACCTGTACCACCACACACACACAACTGTACCAATCCCCACACACAATTGCACCACCCCACACACACACACACACACACCAGCACTCACCCCCACACACACACACTGACCACCACACACACACCTGCAACCTCACACAAACACACCAGTACCACCCAACACACACACACAAACACCCACTACTATCTCACACACCTGTACCAACCTCACACACCATCTATTGTTGCAATAATAAACATCTCCTGATATACTGACACCTGCAACTGTATTCACGCACCATATCAGTCTAAATCAAACACAATTCACAATTTCAGCCAATCTGCTGCAACCACACTCACACACCTTTATTCACACTTCCCCACACACACACATCAGTACTACCCCAACAACACCTGAATCCCTCACACACACACACACACACACACACACCACACACACACACACACACCTGCACCATCCCACACACACCGCACTCACACACACACACCAGCACCACCACACACACACCTGCACCACCCCTCACACACACACCAGCACCACCTCACACCACACACCCACACACCTCACCACCACCACACCAGCACCATCTCCACACACCCCACCCACCACCCCACACCACCACAACCCTGCACCAGTCTCACACACACACCAGCCCACACACACACACCAGCACCACCCCACACACACAGCCCAAACTCCACACCACACCAGCACCACCCTCACACACACACCACCAGCACAACCCCACCACACACACACACACCACACCTCACCCCACACAACAACTGCACCACCCCACCACCACACCACCTGCACCAATCTACCACACACACACACACACACTGCACCACCTCACACACACACACCCTGCACCACCCACACACACACCTGCTCCACCACACACCCACACACCCAATCTTTTACACAACTGACACCACACACCTGTACCACCTCACACACACACCACTACCTCAGCACCACACACCTGTACTCCCCACACACACACACACACACACACACACACCACACCAGTACTCACCACACACACCTGTACCACCACCAGCACACACACACACACACCCTACTCACCACACACACACCTGTACCACCCCCACACACACACCAGCACCATCCCACACACACACCTGCACCACCTCACACACACAACTGCACCACCTCACACACACACACACACCTGTACCACCCAACACACACACACACACACAACTGACTCACACCCCCACACACACACCTGCACACCCCACACACACACACAACACACACCTGCACCAACCCACACACCTGCACCCCCCACACACCACAACCGCACCAACTCTCACACACACACACACACACAACTGCACCACCACACACACACACCACCACCCCACACACACACCTGCACTAACTCACACCACACACCCCACCCCAGCACCACCTCACACACCACCACCAACCCTGCACCAACTCACACACCACAACTGCACCACCCCACACAACCCAACTGCAGTCCCACCACACCACACAAACCAGCACCAATCTCACACCACCACCAACTGCACCAATCTCACACACACACCCCACACACCCTCACCACCACCAACAACTAGCACCACACACACCACCACCAACCTAGCACCACACCACACCACTCACCACCTGACCTCAACACCTGTACCCACCCTCACACACACACACACACACCCACCACCCTCACACACACACAGACCACCTCACACACACCGCACACACACACCCACTGTACCACCCAACACACACACACCAGCACCACCTCACACACACACACACACCGCACAACCCCACACACACACCTGCACCACCCCACACACACACGAGCACCACCCCACACACACACAACTGCACCACACACACACAAACACACATCTGTACCACCCACACACACAACGCCTGTTCACCCCACACACCCACAACTGTACCACCAACACACACACACACACACAATGCACCACCTCACACCACACACCAAACTCACTGCACACACACACCTGTACCAATCACACACACCCAGTACTCACCCTCACACACACACACCTGCACACACCACACACACACCTGCACCACCCCACACACACCCACACCCCAGCACCACCCCACACACACACACCTGCACCACACACACACACCTGCACCACACTCCACACACCCAATCTGCACCACCCACACACACACACAAACACCAGCACCACCTCACACACAACTGCACCACCCCACACACACACCTGTACTACACCACACACACACACCAATGCACCACCACACACACAACCAGCACCACCTCACACCACCACACTGCCACCTCACACACACACCTGTACCACCCACACCACACACACACACACACACACACCTACTACCCCACACACACACCTGTCCCACCTCACACACACACCAGTACTCCACTCCTCACACACACAACCAGTCACCTCACACACACACCCTGTACCACCCTCACACACACACCTGCACCACCCCACACACACACCCTGTACCACCTCACACCCACACACACACACATCTGTACACCACTCACACACACACCCTGCACAACCTCACACACACACAAACACACACCACACCACACACACACACCCTGCACCACCCCACACACACACAACTGCACCACCCCACACACACACACACACACACACACACACACTGTACCCCACCCCACACACACACCACACCACCCCACACACACACCTCACACACACCCACCAGTACCACCCCACACACACACACCTGCACCACCCCACACACCACACCCTGCACCACCACACACCCAACTGCACCACTCTACACACACACACAACCTGCACCAATCTCACACACACATCCGCACCAACTCACACCACAACTGCACACACTCACCAACCACACCACCCCACACACACCAGCACCACCCCACACCACACAACTGCACCACCCCACACACACACCCACCCCACACACACACACACACACACCTGACCACCCCACACACACACACATGACCACCTCACACACACCCAGCCACCCTCACACAACACCTGACCACCCACACACACACACCAGCACCACCCCACACACACACACAACCAGCACACACCCCACACACACACACACACACCAGCACTACCCCACACACACCTGCACCACTCCCCACACACCTGCACTAACCACACACACACACCAGCACCACCTCACACACACACACCCCACCACCCCCCACCTCACACACCTGTCCTACCTCACACACCCACTTGCACCACCTAACACACACAAACACCAATACCACCTCACACACACACCTGCACCACCCTCACACACACACCAGCACCACCTCACACACACACCAGCACTAACCCACACACAACAACTGCACCACCCAACACACACACACAAACACCACCACTGCACCACACACACACACACACAACTCAACACCAACACCAACCAGCACAACTCACACACCCCACCTGCACCACCTCACACAACACAACTGCACACCCCACACACCACACCTGCACCACCTCACACACCACCACACCAGCCACTCCACCACACCACCTGCACCAACCACACAACAGCACCACCCCACACACCAGCACCACCACACACACACCATGCACCATCCCCACACACCCCACCCACCACACACACACCCGTACTCCACCCCACACAACCTGCACCACCCCACACACACACACACCAGCACCAACTCCACCACACAACCTGCACCAATCTACACACCAACAAACCCACCACTAATCACACACACAACTGCACCATCCTCACACACACCAGCACCACTCCTCAACACACCACAACAGCACCACACCTCACACCAATCTAACGACCCAACACACACCCACAAACACCAGCACCACCCCCACACACACCTGCACCCCACACACACACCAGCACAACCCCACACACACACACACTGCATCCTCACACACACAACAGCACCACCCCTCACACACACCTGCACCCACACACACACACACACACACCAGCACAACCCCACACACACACCAGCACCACCTCACACACACCCAGAACCACCCCACACACACACACCAGCACCACACACACACACACACACACCAGCACCACCACCACACCACCTGACCCACCCCTGCACACACACACACACCCGTGCCCACCCCACACACACACAACCAGTACCCCACCCCCACACACACACCCTGCACCACTCACACCACACACCCTGTCTCCACCACACACACACCTGCACCACCCAACACACACCAACAAACCAACACTCACCACACCAACTGCACCAACTCACACACAACCAGCACCACACTCACACACCAAGCACTAACCCCACACACACACCTGCACCACCCAACACACACAAACACCACACACCACACACACACGTACACCCCACACACACACCTGCACCAACCCACACACACACCTGCACCACCCCACACACACACCAGCACCACCACACACACACATCTGCACCAACCCACACCAACACCTGCACCAACCTCACACACACACACACACACACACCTGCACACCACCTCACACACACACACCTGCACCACCCCACACACACACCAGCACCACTCCACACACACACACAACCTGCACCAACTCACACACACACAAACCCTGCACCACACACACACACCAGCAACTCCACCACACCACCAACTGCCACCCACCACCACTAACCCACCCCAATCACTGTAACAACTCACACAACTGCACCACCCCACACACCAACACACACACCAGCACCACACACACACACACAACCCAGCACCACCCCACACCACACACACACACACACACCAGCACCACCTCACACACACACCAGCACTCCCCCCACACACACACCTGCACCACTCCCCACACACACACACCTGTACCACCCCACACACACACACACCCCTACTCCCCACACACACACACCCATCCCACCCCACACACACACCAGCACACCACACACACCTGCTACCCCACACACACACCTGCACCAACTCACACACACACCTGCACCACCCCACACACACACCCCTGCACCACCCCCACACACACACACACCCCACACCCCACACACACACCTGTACCACCCCACACACACACACACCAGCACCACCCCACACACACCCTGCACCATCCCCACACACACAACTGCACCACCACACACACACACACCTGCACCACCACACACACCTGCACTCCCACCCACACACACACACCTGCACCACCTCACACACACACCCTGTACACACCCCACACACACACAAACACACACATCTGTACTCCATCTCAACACACACCTGCACCACCACACACACACAACTGTACCACCTCACACACACACACACAAACAACCTGACCACCCTCACACACACACAACTCAACAGCCCACCCCACACACACACCCTGCACCAATCTCACACACACACACCAGCACCATCCACACACACAACTGCACCACCCAACACACACACCAACAAACCAGCACCACCCCACACACACCTGCACCACCACACACACCCCACTAACTCCACACACCAACCAGCACCACCCCACACACCAACCAGCACCCCACCCCACACACCTGCACCAACTCACACACACACCTGTACCACCCCACACACACACACACACACACACACCCCACACCTCACACACACCTGCCACCACCCCACACACACCTGCACCACCTCACACACCACCCTGCACCACCCAACACACACACACCAGCACCACCCCACACACACACACATAACCTCAGCACAACCCCACACACACACCTGTACCACCTCACACACACATGAGCACCACTCCACACACACACAACTGTACCACCACACACACACCTGCACCACCCCACACCACACAACAACTGTACCACCCCACACACACACAAACACACATCTGCACCACCTACACACACACACCCTGTCTCCACCTCACACACCAACAAACTGCACCAACCCTAACACACACACACACACAACTGCACCACCCCACACACACCAACACTCACCACACACACACCTGTACCACCCCACACACACCCACCAGCACCACCACACACACACACCACTGTACTCACCTCACACACACACACCTGCACCACTCCCACACACACACACCCACCAGCACCACCACACACACACACCTGTACCCACCCACACACACACCTGCACCACACACCACACACCCACCTGCACCACCCAACACACACACACAAACACCAGCACCAACTCACACACACCTGCACCACCCCCACACACACACCTGCACCACCCCACACACACACACCCCAGCACCACCCCCACACACACCAGCACCACCCCCACACACACACCTGCACCACCCTCACACACACACCTGCACCACCCCACACACACACACACACACACACACACACACACACACACACACACACCTGTACCACCTCACACACACACCCACACTCACACACACCTGTAACACCTCACACACACCTGCACCAACCTCACACACACACCTGTACCTCACACACACCTGCACCACCTCACACACACACACATGTACCACCCTCACCACACACACACACACACACACCTGCACCACCCCACACACACCACCTGTACTGCCCCCACACACACCTGTACCACCACACACACCTGCACCTCACACACACACATGCACCACCACACACACACACACCTGCACACCACACACACCCACCAGCACTGCCCCACACACACCTGTACAACCACACACACACCACTAGCACACACACTCCACTCACCCAACACACACCTGTACCACTCCTCACACACACCTGCACCACCTCACACACCCAACCTGCACCAACCTCACACACACACTGAACCACTCACACACCCTCCACCACACACACCTGTACCACCCCACACACACACCTTACCACCCCACACACACACACACTGAACACCTCACACACACGTCTCACACCCCACACACCTGCACCACCCTCACACACACCTGTACCACCCACACACACAACTGCACCACACACACACACACACACACACACCAACTGCACACCACACACACACCCTGCACCACCCCACACACACACACCTGCACCACCCACACACACACACCTGCACCACCCTCAACACCAACCTGCACTCCCACACACACACCTGCACCACCTCACACACACACCTGCACCACACACACACACACCTGTCCAGCTCACACACAAACACACACCTGCACTCACCACACATACACACACACATCCAGACACTGTACCACCTCACAAACACACCTGTACTATCTCACACACACACACACACACCTGTACCACCACACACACACCTGTACCACCCCACACACACACCTGCACCACCCCACACACACCTGTACTACCCCAAACACACACCTGCACCAACCCCACACACACAAAAACACCTTACCACCTCCCACACACACACACACACACACACCTGCACCACCTCACACACACACCTGCACCACCCCACACACACACCCACACACACACACACACCTACCACCCCACACACACAATCTGCACCACCTCACACACACACCTGCATCCACACACACACCTGTACCACCAAACACACTCCAGACAACTGCAAACCTACCACCTCACACACACCTGTACCAACCTCACACACACACAAACAACACACCACACTCAGTAGCACCTCCAACCAACCCAGCACCCCACACACACAACTGCACACACACACACACCTGCACACCCCCCCACACACCCCACTCACCACACACACACACACCTGTACCACCCAACACACACCCAGACCACCCCTCACCACACCCCATTCCACCCCACACACACCTGTACACCCCCACACAAACACACCTGACCACTCTCACACACACCTGCACCAACCCCAACACCACCTGCACCACACACAAACACACACACCTGTACCACCACACACACACACCTGCACCACCTCACACACACACACCTGTACCATACCACACACACAAACACACCTGTACCACCACACACACACACCCAGTACCTCACACAACACACCTGTAGTACTCACACAACACCTGTACCACCCTCACACACACACCTGTACACCCACACACACCCCATATAACTCACACACACAAACATACACCTGTACTACCTCACACACACCTGTACCACCCGACACACATCTACATCACCCTCACACACACATCCCTGTACTAACCTCACACACACACACCTGTACCACCAACCACATCTACACTAACTCACACACATTCCCTGCACCACCTCACACACACACCTGTACTCTAACTCACACACACACAAACACACACCAGCACTACCTCACACACACACACCTGTACCACCTCACACACACACACACCCACCCCATCTGTACTACACCACACACACCTGTACCACCCCACACACACCTGCACCTCACACACACCCTCACACCACACACTGAAATATACATTCACACACACAAACACACCTGTACTCAATCTCACACACACACCTGCATTATACCTCACACAAACACACACCTGTTCCCCATCTCACACACACACACACATGTACCACCTCACACACACACACATGTACTCACCCTCACACACACATTCTGTACCACACCACACACACAGCTGTGCTACCCCATGCACACACCTGTCCCACACACACAAACAGACACCTGTACTTAACACACACACAACACACCTGTACCACCACCACACACACCTGTACCACACTCCACACACACAAACACACACCTGCACCACCTCACACACACACACCTGTACTACCTCACACACACCTGTACACCCCACACACACACACCTGTACTACCTCACACACACACACACACACACACACACACCTGTAATACCTCACACACACACACCCACTACACATACAAACACACACCTTACCACCTCACACACACACACACACACACACACACACACACCTGTCCCACTCCACACACACACACCTGACCACCTCACATACACACACACACACACACAAACCTGTACACCTCACACACACACCTGTACCACCCTCACGCACACCACCACCACACACACACCTGTACTACCCTCACACACAGACCTGTACCTCAAACACACACTTGTACCACCACGCACACCTGCACACCACACACACACCCCACCACCCCACACACACCCAGCCCACACACACCTGTAGCACCTCACACAACATGTACCACCACACACACACACCTGTACACTCCCCACACACACACCTGCACCACTCACACACACACACACACCAGTAGCACAACCTGTGCCACTAACACAACACCTGCACCACCTGACACCACACACACACTGTGCACACACCACACACACCTGTACCACCACACACACACACACCTTGTACCACCTCACACACACCTGTACCAACCTCACACCCCACCTTCCCACCCACACACCTGCATTCCACCTCACACACACGCCTGTACACCACACCACACACACACCTGAACCACCTCCCACACACACCTGCACCTCACACACACACACATGTACTATGCCCCACACACAAACACACACACCTGTACCACCCCACACACACACACCTGTACTATACCCCAAACACACAAAACACACACCTGTACCACCTCACACACACACCTGTACTACCTCACAAACACACCTGTACTATACCTCAAACACACAAACACAAACCTGTACTACCTCACACACACATGTACTACCTCACACACACCTGTACTTCCTCACACATACCTGTACCAGCTCACACACACACATGTACTACCTCACACAGACACACACACACACACACACGCCTGTACTACCTCACACACATAACTGTAGTACCTCACACACACACCTGTACTACCTCACACACACACCGGTACTACCTCACACACACCTATGGTACTTCACACACACCTGTACTACCTCACACACACACCTGTACTACCTCACACACACACACACACACCTGTAATACCCCATCTACTCCTGTACTACCACACACACACACCTGTACTACCGAACACACACCTGTACTACCTCACAAATACCTGTACTACCTCACACACACACAACTGTACTACCTCACACACACACCTGTACTATGCCTCACACACACAAACTGACACCTGTACTACCTCAAACACACACACCTGTACTACCTCACACACACACCTGTACCACCTCACACACACACACACACCTGCACTATGCCTCACACACACAAACACACACCTGTACTACCTCACACACACACACACCTGTACTATGCCTCACACACACAAACACACACACCTGTACTACCTCACACACACACCTGTACTATACTTCACACACACAAACACACACCTGTACTACCTCACACACACACCTGTACTACCTCACACACACCTGTACTACCTCACACATACACACCTGTACTACCTCACTCACACACCTGTACTACCTCACACACACCTGTACTACCTCACACACACACCTGTACTATCTCACACACACAAACAGACACCTGTACTTCCTCACATACTGTTAGGACCGTGTCGTATTTTTCTATTTTCTTTTATAACATGCTTCCATGTTGTTCCATATTATTCCTGTAATGATGTGTTATATTTACTATTATATAATCTAGTCACCTTACCCTGTGCTGTTAAGGTTTTAACTGTTATTATTTGTTCAAGCCCATCTTATTTCTTCATTTAGTAATGTAACAAGCATTCTTTGTTTCTCTAACGACCATCTGCATCGTTAAACGACCCATGTTTCTCTGGAGGGTTGCATTGGCGGGAGCCGACCCTATACTATACAGTATATAGTAGTCCACCTGTTGACCGAGTTCAGTCCAGTCCTCTCGTCATTTCGTTCACGTTCTTTTGAGTGACACCCGTCACCTGTTACTTATACTTTAATTCATTTATGTGTTGTTCCTGTCGCCACCAATGTGGTATATCTATGTGAGTACCTATTCATGTCTCTTATGTGTCCATCAGTGCTTTCTTAGTAACATTTAAGTAATTCAGTGTTGTTTCACCATAGTTAATTTCAGTGTTAGTTATTTTATATGTTTATGCAGTGTTAACGTAATCCAATGCTTTCTTTTTTTTCTTTTGATGTTTCGATGTTTAGTATCATTTGTGTCTTAAAAGTTTCGACAGTGAATCAATTTGTTGTGACAGCCTACCAGGCTCTTTATTGTGTTAATATTTAATTTAATTAAATTCTTAAAGGTTTACTTTATTTATTCTTGTTCCCTTTTAATTTACTTCACTTTTTTTGTTTGGTTACGCCTAGAACCTGGTTATTAAAGTAAATTAAGAGACGGCGTAACAGTTTTGGCGACCTTGCCAGGATTTACTAACGACCTTTTGACAATTGTGATTTTTTTTTCTAAGCATGCTGATGGATTTGTTTTGAGGCATGGTAGGACTAACAATGGTAATTTTGTGCGTAATAATTTTGTACATGACTGGAGGAGCTGGACTCATTCGCCACCTAATGGGGCATCCTAATTTTCTAATTTACTTGTAGTTTCTGTGGAAAGCCGGGTCATAAGGCGGATTTTTGTTGGATAAGGCTGCAGCCAAATAAGGTGAAGCACGAGAGGTTGCAGTTTCGGTTCTCGCCTCACGAGACTTTGATCTTTTCCAGGAGAGTTTTGCGAAGGACCCAGACGTTGGTACCTTTCGTCTCTTTTTGTCACAAGGCACGGTAGAAGTTGATAGTGTCGAAACACCAGTCACTATTTTGAGAGACTCGGGTTGTCTCCAAACTCTCATCAAAGAGGGTGTTGTTGCGGCGAGGAAGACTGACAAAACGTCGTTTTGGGCTCCCTTTGGGGTCAAGGTGCAGCTCCTTTGGTTTTTCAGAGATAGCTAAACATATCCGGTGTGCATGAGCTGCCTGTTTTAGTACGTTTCAAGTCTCCTTGTTGCTAGAGTGGACCTCATACTCGGTAACGATTTGCTGCAACAGCTTGAAGATGATATGCCCGGTGTTTTCCCTTTGTGTGCTGTGACTCGTTTTATGTCAATGACTAATGATCATAATGTAACTCCTGATGTAGATGATTCACTGTCCTTAGAAGGACTGTTTGCTAACCCAATTGCTTCCCAAGACATTTCTTTTAATGCTGTGACCGGGAGAGTTGCTTTAATAGCTGTGCAAGAGCAGGACGATTCATTATGGCTCTTGTTTGATTCTGCCAATGATTCAGGCCCTACCACGAGATGTTTCGGTCAAGACGGTGTTTTGTGCCGCCGCTGGCTCCCACCGACTATGTCAGAGGAAGACGCAGTCTGGGCGTCTGTCACTCAAATAGTTCTCCCACTCACTTACAGACAACATGTTCTAGCTCTGGCCCATGACGGTCGCTCTTCTGGACATCAAGGTGTCCGAATGACGTTCAACCGGCTGGCCAGAAAGTTCTATTGGCCAGGTATGAGGAGAGATGTCACTAAATATTGTAAGTACTGTCATTTTTGTCAAAAGGTAGGCAAAGCCAATCAGGCTATTCCACCTTTTCCACTTGTAAGAGTACCTCACGTACCTGAGCCCTTTACAACAGTACAGTGTGATATTGTAGGCCCTCTGCCTAAAACTTCTAGTGGGTTTGAATATTTATTTAACAGTCGTTGATACCTCAACTAGGTACGTGAATGCTGTACCTCTTAGGAAAGTTACTGCTAAGGCCCTTGATAAGTGTTTGCTTGACCTGTTTAGTCACTTTGGGTTGCCGTACCGTGTTCAAACGGACGGTGCTTCATATTTTGTAGGAAAAGTTTTCAAGGAAGCCCTAACAGAGTTGGGAATAGTTCAATGTTAGGTAGTAGTGAAGAGAGCATTAGCGTATTAAGTTTAGTAGGAGATGTTAGAAAGAAGCTTCTAAGATGTTGGAACCTTGCCGCAGACCACTTACAGCAGTCGCAGTCCAAGACCAAGACATGGTACGACAAGCGTGCCAGACACAGAGAGTTCCAGATAGGAGATCAAGTTCTCATTCTCTTGCCGAGACAGGGACAGCCGAGACAGGGACAGCCGCTCCATGCGAAGTTCAGTGGGCCATATAGAGTGGTGAAGAAGGTAAGCCCCACGAATTATATTATTTCTACCCCTGACAGGCGCCGACGACAGCGCTTATGTCATGCCAACACCATCAAGCTGTACCACACACGCCCAGCACCCCCATTTGTTGCTGATGATCCAGTTCCCGTGTGTGCCGTTGACACTTTCTTGGTAGACGGTGAGAAAGAATAGGAAAAAGAAGGGGCAAGTCCACTCGCCCTGTCATCAGTCAGGGTTTGGCAGTCCAACTCCGTGAAGTTGCAGGAGAAGCTACAGCGTCTACCAGGACACCAGAGAGCTGACGTGCTACCATCCAACAACATCCTCTTGTCTTCTAAGACAGGCCTGGCTGTACCACTACCGTGGTGTATGATGTTGATGTTGGTTCTGCTAAGCCTATCAAGCAGGCTCCCTACCAGCGAGTCACTCTAGTACCGAAGAAGGACGGCACTCTTCGATTCTGCATCGACTTCCGCAAGGTCAACGCCGTTACCATCAAGGACAGCTTCCCTCTACCAAGAGTCGACGACTGCATCGAAGCAATCGGGAACGCCAAGTTCCTCTCTAAGATTGATTGCCTTCGAGGGTTTTGGCAAGTACCATTGACCCGTTGTGCTAAAGACATCTCCAGTTTTGTGACATTAGGTAAGACCTATAAAGTTAGTGTTATGCCTTTCGGGCTTTGCAATGCCCCTGCTACCTTTCAAAGGCTGATGTCACAAGTCACGGCCAATTTGCCTGGTTGTGTAGTATATTTAGACCATTTATGTCAGCTAGACGCTCTCTTCACTGAGTTAGAAAATGTAGGACTTATTATAAACTTTGCTAAGTCAGAATTTGTTTGTGCTCAACTTTTGTGATGCTAGTGATCTGTTATCTAGACCCACAGAATGAACACTTATGTCATAGCAAAATTTTTGCAAGCAAAATTTTATTTTATGGGGGGAAGTGTTACGACCGTGTCGCATTTTTCTATTTTTTTTTTTTTATATATAACATGCTTCCATGTTCCATATTATTCCTGTAATGATGTGTTAAATTTACTATTATATATTCTAGTCACCTTACCCTGTGGTGCTAAAGTTTTAACTGTCATTGTTTGTTCAAGCCCATCTTATTTCTTTATTTAGTATTGTAACAAGCATTCTTTGTTTCTCTAACGACCATCTGCATCGTTAAACGACTCATGTTTCACGGGAGTGGCGCAAGCCGACCTTAAATATAGTGGTCACCTGGGGACTGAGTTCAGTCCAGTCCCTCTAGTCATTCAGTTCACGTTCTTTTGAGTGACACTTGTCACCTGTTACTTATACTTCATTTTATTACTGTGTTGTTCCTGTCGCCACCAATGTGGTATATCTATGTGAGTACCTATTTATGTCTCTTATATGTCCATCAGTGCTTGCTTAGTTACATTTAAGTAATTCAGTGTCGTTTCACGTTAGTTAATTTCAGTGTTAGTCATTTTATATGGTTATGTAGTGTTAACGTAATTCAGTGCTATATTTTTATTCTATATCTTTAAGCAGTTCTTTTGATGTTTCGATGTTTAGTATCATTTGTGTCTTAAAAGTTTCGATAGTGAATCAATTTGTTGTGACAGCCTCCTACGAGGCTCTTTATTGTGTTAATATTTAATTTAATTAAATTCTTAAAGGTTTACTTTATTTATTTTTATTCCCTTTTAATTTACTTCACTTTTTTTGTTTGGTTACGCCTAGAACCCGGTTATTAAAGTAAATTAAGAGACGGCGTAACAATACACACCTGTAATACCTCACACATACACCTGAACTACCTCACACATACACACACACCTGTACTACCTCACACACACACCTGTACTACCTCACACATACACCTGTACTACCTCACACACACCTGTACTACCTCACACACACACACCTGTACTACCTCACACACACACACCTGTAATACCCCACACACACACCTGTACTACCTCACACGAACCTGTACTACCACACACACACCTGTACTACCACCACCCACACCTGTACTAACTCACACATACACACCTGTACTACCTCACACACACACACCTGTACTACCTCACATACACACCTGTACTATCTCACACACACACCTGTAATACCCCACACACACATCTGTACTACCTCACACGAACCTGTACTACCACACACACACCTGTACTACCACCACCCACACCTGTACTAACTCACACATACACACCTGTACTACCTCACACACACACACCTGTACTACCTCACATACACACCTGTACTATCTCACACACACCTGTACTATACCTCTCACACACAAACACACACTGTACTACCTCACACATACATCTGCACTACCTCACACACACACACACACACACACACACCTGTACTACCTCACACACACACACACACACACACACCTGTACTACCTCCACACACACACACCTGTACTACCTCACACACACACCTGTACCACTTACACACACCCTACTACATACACACACCTGTACCTACCTTACACACCTGAACCTCACACACACACCTGTACCACCCCACACACACACACACACACACACACACACACACACACACACACACACACACACCTGTACCACCTCACACTCACGCCTGTACTACCTCACACACACACACACACACACACACAGTATTACTCCTCATACACACACCTGTACTATACCTCACACACACACACACACACACACACACACACACACACACACACACACACACCTGTACTATACTCATGTACTATACCTCATACACACACACACACACGTGTACCTCACACACACCTGTACTACCTCACACACAAACACACACTTGTACTACCTTTTTTTTTACGGGAATTAACCCACCCGGGCACAGGTCAAACGATCCACAACGGAGCCTGGGGGGCGAAAAAAAAAAGAACGGAAAGAAATTGAAAATATAGAAAAAAGGTTATACTGTATTATGTTACACCACGAAGATGCCGGAAAACCAGCTTTTTAAAGTGAGACATTGTAAGAGCATGGAAACACAGAAGAAGGCAGAGCCTTCCACGGTTTGGCTGTGTGAGGAAAGAAGGAGGTACTATAACGGGTTATTCTCGTGTGACCGACATCCACAGAGAAATGGTGGGCACCGCGGGCAAGACGTGTGTTACGAACCCACGGCCTTGCCGGCGGTACACAGGATGCCAAATCCACTGAACATTGCCCGTTAAAGTACCTGTAAAAAAGAGAGAGTGAAACAACATTGCGGCGAAGAGAAAGTTGAGATAGATTGTCGACTAAAGGAGGATAGTTAATAAGACGAAATGCCTTTGATTCCACCCTATCTAATAGTTGGACAGAAGAAGAGCCACCCCAGATATGAGAGCAGTACTCCAAGTTAGGACGAATGAATCCCTTATATACTTGGAGCAACTGCTCAGGAGTGAAGTAGCTGCGGTATCTGTACAGCATTCCCAACTTTCGGGAGGCAGCTTTAGTTATACTAAGGATGTGTGATCTCCAGGACATATTGGAGGAAATGGTGAGGCCTAACATATATATTTCAGAATTTGGGAGGATGATAGCGTCCTGAAATGTAATTGGTAAATATTGAGTTTTGTTACTATTGAACTTAACCAAGTTTGTGTCTCCCCATTCAGAGATGCTGCACAGATCCGCGTTAATAGAAGTAATGATATCAGTTCTAGAAACAGATCTAGTTTGAGAGTTAGGAGGAAGGGGAAAATGTGAGGAAGAGTGAAGAGTAGAATCATCGGCGCAAGAATGGATAGAATTAGTTGTAGTGTGAAGTAAATCATTGATAAAAAGAAGAAAGAGAGTTGGTGAAAGAACAGAACCCTGTGGGACGCCACTATTGGTAGAGAAAGAGCGAGAAATCGATCCCTCGACAACAACTGCCATGGATCGATTCTCAAGGAAGCTAGAGATGAGAGAACAAAGTGGGGGAGAGAAACCAAAAGAGGGAAGTTTAGATAGCAAAGACTTGTGCCATACCCTGTCTAATGCTTTGGAGATGTCGAGGGCCACGACAAAAGTTTCCCCATAATCCCTAAGAGAGGATGACCAAAGATGGGTGCAATAGGAGAGCAGATCACCAGTAGGTTTCGCCTGGCGAAAGCCATACTGGTGATCCGACAAAAGAGAGAGGCGTTCAAGATGGCGGGGAAAATGGGAGTTCAAGATAGTTTCGAAAATCTTAGAGAGGGATGAAGTTAGGGTAATGGGGCGATAGTTAGAGGGATTAGAATGGTCACCCTTCTTTGGGATGGGCTGAACCAAGGCATGCTTCCGAGAAGAAGGAAAAGTTTGGGTTTTGGGTTTAGAGGCAGAAGCGAGCAAGCACAGGGGCCAGGGCTTCAGCACACTCCCTCAGAACACGAGGGGGTATTCCGTCCGGTCCATGCGCCTTACTCACATCTAACCTGGATAACACACCGGCAACCCTGCGAGTGGAGATTATAGGAAAGTGCATAGGTTCAGTAGGAGGTGCAGGGGTAGGAGGGGTAGAGTGGGAATCGTCTAAGGTGGAATTAGAGGAGAATAAGGTGCCAAAGAGGTTGGCTTTCTCAGGGGGAGAGTTGGCTATAGAGTTATTGGGACGGAAGAGGGGAGGAAAAGAAGGCGTGCAGAAGTTGTTATAGATGTTTTTAGCTAAGGACCAGAAGGATTTAGTAGAGGAAGAATTAGTCAGGACAGCAGTCTTTCTTTTAATAAAATTCCGCTTGGCCCTACGAAGAATAGCCTTACAACGATTCCTAGAAGTAATGAAAGAGGTGTGGGTAATAGGAGAAGGAGATAGTTTCATAGCTCGATATGCCCTTGCCCTATCTCTCACCCTGCAAGCAAGAGAGCAGGAGCGATCAAACCATGATTGTAATGTGAAAGTTTTGATAGAAGATGGGATAAATGCACTCATACCGCCCTGTATAACCCCAGCAATGCTGTCAGCACATACTGAGGCATCCCGAGTGGAAAAGCAACATTCATCCCAAGGAAAGTCGGTGGAGAATTCTCGCAAGGATTGCCAGCTTGCCCTCCGATAGTGCCATAGTTGACGTTTAGAGGGGGGTGGGGAAGGTGGTCGTGCCCAGTTTGATTTAATAGAAATAAGGTTGTGATCAGAAGACCCTAAGGGGGCAAAAAATTGAGTATGAATAGTATGAGGGGTTAGAGGTAAAACAAAGATCAAGAATGTTAGCAAGTTGATCGTGTCGATCAGGAACGCGTGTAGTGTGTTTGATTATTTGTTCCAAATCATTAAGTAAGGAAAAAGAGAGTTCCTCAGCTCCACCTGGGTCATCCCTTGCAGAGCCAAGCCACTCTCTGTGATGTCCATTGAAATCCTCTAGGTAGAGGATCTCGGTGTTGGGGTGTGTGGATAGCAACGACTCATGGCAAGAAGTGAGATAGTCAAAGAGTTGGAAATAGTTGGTAGAGTTGGGAGAACAGTATAGGAAACAAAGAAAAATAGTCACAGTAGGTAGAGATATTTTGAGCCAGATGACATCATAAAGGGGAGATTCAAGATCCGTGAGTCGGGCTATAGGTGTACGTGTATTGCAGTAGGCGCATACACCTCCCTTAGAACGGAAGTAGGTATAAAGGTTGTAGTTAGAGACTTGAAAAGGTTTGGGTGAAGCTGCTTTGGTCAGTTGAAGTTCGGAGAGTAGTAAGAGATCGGGGGAAGAGTTTAATAGATGGTGCTCCACAGAAGAAAAATTGGATCTCTGTCCGCGAATGTTGGAAAAATGAAGTGTGAAAAAAGCCGATCCTCCAGCAACCGTAGTGGCGTCAGTTGAGGCCCCAGTAGCTTGATGATGATCAGGTCGGCCCTGGGGTCCACAACCTTCCCGACCAGTGGGAACCATCCAAGAAGGCCCCGCTTCAGTATTAATATCAACTGACATAGGAGAATAAAATAGAATGAATAAAACAGATCAAGAATGAGTACGGTTTTAGTTGTGGTGTTGTCAATAGTAAAATAGACAGTTGAGACCCTGCAATTGTGTGTAAATGAGGCAGAAAGATTGATCAGCAACCTGGGACTTGGTCACAATTTTCGTGATGCCATATAGCAGCAGGGTCTACCATTAGACAACACATTATGCTTCCAATATCTTCCCAGGCGGTAGTACCTCCCTGTTTGGTAGCTGCCTACTACCTACTACCTAAACACACACACCTGTACAACCTCACACACACACACACCTGTACTACCTCACACACACACACAAACCTGTACTACCTCAAACACTCCTGTACTACCTCACACACACACCTGTACTACCCTCACACACACAACTGTACTACCTCACACACACACACCTGTACTCACCCTCACACACACACACACACACACACACACAGAATTGTACTACCTCACACACACACCTGTACTACCTCACACATACATGTACTACCTCACACAGACACATCTGTACCACCTCACACACACACCCGTACTACCTCACAGACACACCTGTACCACCTCACACATACACCTGTACTACCTCACACATACACACCTGTACTACCTCACACACACCAGTTACACACACACCTGTACAACCTCACACACACACACACCTGTACTACCTCACACACACACACAAACCTGTACTACCTCAAACACTCCTGTACTACCTCACACACACACCTGTACTACCTCACACACACAACTGTACTACCTCACACACACACACCTGTACCTCACACACACACACACACACACACACACACACAGAATTTTACCTCACACACACACCTGTACTACCTCACACATACATGTACTACCTCACACAGACACATCTGTACCACCTCCACACACACACCCCGTACTACCTCACAGACACACCTGTACCACCTCACACATACACCTGTACTACCTCACACATACACACCTGTACTACCTCCCACACACACCAGTTCTCCTCCACCACACACACACCTGTACTACCGCACACACCTGTACTACCTCCACACACACCCGTACTACCCCAGACACACCTGTACTACCTCACATACACACCTGTACTACCTCCACACACACCTGTACTACCTCACACATACACCTGCTACCTCACACCTGTACCTCCACACACACACCTGTCTATACCTCACACACACAACCACACACACACCTGTACAACCTCACACACACACACCTGTACTTCACACACACACACACCTGTACTACCTCACACACACACACACACACACACACACACACACACACCTGTCACCTCACACACACACACACATGTTTTACCTCACACACACACACACCTGTACTACCTCCACACACACACACACCTGTGCTACCCACACACACCTGTACTACCTCACACACACACCTGTACCTGACCTCACACACACACACACACACACACACACACACCTGTACTACCTCACACACACACATACACACACAACCTGGTCTCATGGCTCACTGATTTCTTGAGTGGACGTCGCCAAGCAGTGAGGTATCAGGTGGTCTCTACATCAACACCTCACCTGCGGTGTTCCCCGGGACCAAGATGGAACACTGTGCTTCCTCATCCTGATCAACGACGCTCTATCGGACCTCCTCACAGGTGGAAGTACGTGGATGACTGCACTGTGGGGGTTTCAGTGGACAACACCGCACCAGACTACTCATCGCTCCAGGCACCCTGGACAGGCTACAGGCATGGACTACGAACAAGGTCACCATCAACCACACCAAAACGGTAGTCATGCATCAATACTGCCACCACTCCAGCGCAAACCCCGCAGTCACAGTGGGTGCCCATCCTCTCCAGCTGGTGCAGTCTGCCAAACTCCTGGGTGTACCTATTGACAACAAACTGACTGGAAGGCCCATGTAAATAACACAGTCAAGGCAGCCTCGTACCGTCTCTACATGCTACGAAGACTTAGGTTGCCAGGACACACACGCCAGAGCTGAGATCATCTACAACGCCTTTATTCTCCCCAAACTAACGTATGCGTCACCAGCCTGGTCGTCGTCTCTCAACTCCACCAACAACGTCAGCTAGAGAAGGTACAGAAAAGGCCCTGCGGAATCATGCTCGGCGCAGAATACTACGGCTACACCAACGCTCTCTCCACCCTGAATGCCATCCTCAGTGACCTCCACCACCAAGCACTGGAAGGTTTGGCCGTGGACTACTGCGCCACCCTCGCCATCGCCACCTCCTGCCACCTGCAGCCCCCCCCGCCCAACTGCGCAGACCGCCACTACAACAAAATTCAGCCCATAAGAGCCACCGATAGATATAAGAACAGCACCATCCGTCTATTGTTAAAATAACAACTTCTGATTTATGTACTGTACACCCCTGTAAATGTATTCAATGCATATTATATCATTATGTCTAAATCAAATGTAAGTCTGTATTTTCAGCCACCGGCTACCTCTATTAAATAAACCGTTTATTATTATTATTATTATTATTATTACACACACACACACACACACACACACACACACACACACACACACACACACACACACACACAATTGTACTACTCCACAAACACACACACACCTGTACTAAGTGACACATACATGTACTACCTCACACAGACACACCTGTACCACCTCACACACACAAAAACACACCTGTACTACCTCACACACACACACACACACCAATACTACCTCACACATACACAAGTACTACCTGACACACACACCTGTACTACCTGACACACACACCTGTACTACCTCACACACACACACACACACCAGTGCTACCTCCTGAACCACTACACTACTATCAAACACACCAGTACTCCTCCACACACACACCCCATTACTACTATCACACACCTGTGCTACCTCACACATACCAGTGCTACCTCACACACATCTTGCTGCAACACTCACACACACACCTGTGCCTCCTCACACTCACACACCTGTGCTACCTCATACACACACCAGTACAACCTCACACACACACACTGTACTACCTCACACATACCAGTGCTACTCCTCACACACACACCACTGTACTACCTCACACACACCTGTACCTCCTCACACACCCACTACTACATCACACACACAACTGTGTGCTACCTCACAGACAATTGTACTACATCACAGACAATTGTGCTACCTCACCACACACACACACACACCAGTGCTACCTCCCACACACACCAAATGCCTCACACACACCAGTATATACACACGCACACACACCTTTACTACCTCACACACACCTGTACTACCTCACACATACACCAGTACTACTTCACACACACCATCTGTACTACCTCCACACACACACGCCTGTACTACCTCACACACAAACACACACACAATTGTGATACCTCACACACACACACACCTGTACAACCTTACATACATACCAGTACTACCTCACACCACACACACCAGTACTACCTCCACACACACACCTGTACTACCTCACACACACACCTGTACTACCTCACACCTAGAACACACAGGTACCACTCACACATACACCTGTTTTACCTCCACACACACACACCTGTACTACATCACACACACATCTGTACTTACCTCACACACACACACACAAACCTGTGCTACTTCACACACACACACCAGTGCTACCTCACACACACACCTCTGTCCTCCTCCACACACACACACCTGTCTATCTCACAACCTGTACTACCTCCACACACACACACACCTTTACTACCTCACACACACCGCACTACCTCACACACCAGTAATGCCTCCACACACACCAATGCTACCTCCACACACACACACCTGTACTATCACACAAGACACACACAAGTACTACCTCACACATACACTGTTCCTCACACACACACCTGTACACATCACACACACATCGCAACACCTCACACACACACACCTGAGCCCCCTTTCACACACACACACCAGTACTCCACCTCACACACACACACCTGTACTCACCTCCCACACACACACACACCTGCTACTCCACCCACACACCTGCACTACACACCACAAACACCTGTAATGCCTCACACACACACCTGTACCTCCTCACACCCAGTACTACCTCACACACACACACACACCAGTACTACCTCACACACACACACCTGTACTACCTCACACATACACAAGCTACCCTGACACACACACCTGTACTACCTCACACATACACAAGTACTACCTGACACACACACCTGTACGAACACTCACACACACACACCTGTACGACCTGATACACACACCTGTACTACCTGACACACACACCTGTACTACCTCACACACATACACACACACACCAGTACTACCTCACAAACACACCAATACTACCTCACACACACCAGTACTACCTCCACACACACACACACACACACCTTTACTACCTCACACACACACCTGTACTACCTCACACAAACACCAGTACCACCGCACACACACATCTGTACTACCTCACACACACACACACACCTGTACTACCTCACAAAACACACACACAATTGTACTACAGTCACACACACACCTGTACAACCTCACACACACCAATACTACCTCCACACACACACTACTACTACCTCACGCACACACCTGTACTCACCTCCACACACACACACCTGTACTACCTGACACACACACACCAGTACTACCTCACACACACACACACACATACCAGTACCTACCTCACACACACCTGTACTACCTCACACACACACACACACCAGTACTACCTCATGCCACACTGTTCTACCCCTCACACACACACCTGTACTAACTCACACACACACCTGTACTACCCTCACACACACCTGTACTACCTAACACACAACCAAACACCAGTACCACCCTCACACACACACCTGTACTACCTCACACTCACATACCAGTACCACCTCACACACACACACAACTGTACTACCTCACACACACCCAGTAACCTCACACACACACACACCTGTACCACCCCACCCACACACACACACACCCTGTACCACCCCACACACACACCTGTACCTCACCTCACACACACACACACCAGTACCACCCCTCACACACACACACCAGTACCACCCCACACCACGACCCACCTCACACACACACACACACCTGTACCACCTCACACACACACACACACCTGTACTCACTCCCACACTCACACAGCTGTACTACCCTCACACACACAACCAGTACTCACCCCACACACACAACTGTACTACCCTCACACCACACAACTGTACCACCCTCACACACACACACACACACACACACACACACACACACATACACACAACTGTACCACCCCTCACACCACACACTACCACCCTCACACACACACACCTGTACCACCCTCACCACCACACACACACACACACACACACACACACACACACACCAGCACCACCTCACACACACACCAGTACTCACCTCACACACACGCACACACACCTGTACTACCTCACACACACACACCTGTACTACCTCCACACACACCAGTACTACCCACACCACACACCTGTACTACCTCACAAACACACCCAGTACTACCTCACACACACACACAACTGTACTACCTCATAGATAATTGTACTACCTCGCACACACACACACACACACACACCAGTACTACCTCACACACACCAACTGTACCACCACACACACACCTCACCTGTACTAACTACATACACACACACACACCAATACTCACCTCCACACATACACACACACACCAGTACTATTCACACACACAGCTGTACTACCTCGCACACACACCTGTAAAACCTCACACACACCACACACCAGAACAACCTCACACACACACGCCTGTACCACCTCACACCCACAACTGTACTACCTCACACACACACAATTGTACTCACCTCACACACACACATGTACAACCTCACACACACACCAGTACTACCTCACACACACACACCCAGTACTACCTCACACACCTGTACTAGTTACTACCTCACACACACACCTGTACTACCTCACACACACCAGAACTACCCCACACATACACACACACCAGTACCACCCCACACACACACCTGTACCATCTCACACACACACCTGTCCCACGCCACACACACACACACACCAGTACCTACCTCACACACCACACACACCTGTACTCACCCTCACACACACACCTGTACTCACCCTCACACACACACCTGTACCTATCTAACAAACACACACAAACACCAGTACTACTCACACACACACACCTGTACTCACCTCACACACACACCTGTACTCACCCTCACACACACCTGTACCACCTCCACACACACCTGTACTACCTCACAACACACACACACACCAGTACACTCACACACACACCTGTACTACCTCACACACACACCTGTACTACCTCACACACACACCAGTACCACCTCACACACACACCAGTACCACCCTCACACACACACACCTCACACACCCACCAGTACTAATTCACACACACACACCAGTACTACCTCACACACACACACACACACACAACCTGTACCACCTACACCACAACACACACACCTGTACCACCCCTCACACACACACCTGTACTACCCCACACACACACCTGTACCACCCTCACACACACACCTCTGTACCCACCCCACACACACACCAGCACTCACCCTCACACACACCAGCACCACCACACCACCACCAGTACTCACCTCACACACACACACCTGTACTACCTCACACACACACACACAACCTGTACCACCTACACCCACAACACACACACACCTGTACTACCTCACACACACACCTGTACCTACCCTCACACACACACCTGTACTACCTCACACACACCAGTACTACCACACACCACACCTCAGTACTACCTCCACACACACACCTGTACCACCCCACACACACACACCAGTACCACCTCACACACACCTGTACCACCCCACACAACCACACCAGTACTACCCCCACACACACCTGTACCACCCTCACACACACACCCTGTACCCACCCTCACACACACACCTGTACAACCCCACACACACACCTGTACCACCCTCACACACACACCAGTACCACACACACCAGTACCACCACACACACACCAGTACCACCCCACACCACACCCTGTACCCACCTCACACACACACCAGTACCACCACACACACCTGTACCACCCTCACACACACACCTGTACTAATCCACCACACACCAGTACTACCTCACACACACACCAGTACTACCCCACACACACACCTGTACCTACCCTCACACACACCTGTACCACCTCACACACACCAGTACTACCCTCACACACACACACACACATACCCAGCCTACCCACACCCACAGACACACACACACCAGTACTACCCTCACACACAACCTGTACCACCCCTCACACACACACACACATCCACTAACCTCACACACACCACACACACACACCTGTACTCACCCTCACACACACACACCTGTACCACCCCTCACACACACACACACACACACACCTGTACCACCCACACACACACCAGTACCACCTCACACACACACCCAAATCACCTTACACCCAACACACACACACACTGTACTACCTCACACACACACCAGTACTACCTCACACACACACCTGTACCTACCTCACACACACACCTGTACTACCTCACACACACACCAGTACTCACCTCACACACACACACCTGTACTACCTCACACACACACCACTCACACACCTGTACCACCCCACACACCCACCAGCACCACCCCCACACACACCTGTACTCACCTCACACACACACCTGTACCACCCTCACACACACCACCAGCACCACCTCACACACACCAGTACCACCCCTCACACACACACCTGCACTACTCAAACACCCGTACCACCCCACACACACACCTGTACTCCACCTCACCACACACCCACACATCACCACACTCTCACACACCCACCAGTACTCACCACACACACACCTGTACCACTCACACCACACACCTGTACTACTCCCCACACACACACCTGTACTACCCTCAACCACACACCCACACACACCTGTACTACCTCACACACACACCAGTACCACCTCACACACACACCAGTACCACCACACCACACACACACACACACACCTGTACACCCTCACACACACACACCAGTACCACCACACACACACACACACACACACCTGTACCACCCCACACACACACACCCAGTACTCACCTCACACACCAAAACTGTACCCACCACCACACCAGCACTCACCCCACACACACCTGTACCCTCACCCCACACACAACCAGCACCACCCCTCACCACACACCCACCTGACCTCACACACACACACCAGCACCACCCCCACACACACCTGTACCACCCTCACACACCTCACACACACACACACCAGTACCACCTCACACCACACACCTGTACTACCCTCACACACACACACACACACACACCAGTACTCACTTCACACACACCACACACACACATACCTGTACTACCTACACCCACAACACACACACACCAGTACTACCTCACACACACACCTGTACCTCACCCCTCACACACACACACACATCTGTACTACCCTCACACACACCACACACACACCTGTACCACCTCACACACACACCTGTACCACCCTCACACACACACACACACACATACCTGTACCCATCACACACACACCAGTACCACTCACACACACCTGTACCCAATCACACCCACAACACACACACACACCAGTACCCACCTCACACACACCTCAGTACCACCCCACACACACACAACTGTACTACTCACACACACACCCTGTACCACCCTCACACACACACCAGTACTACCCTCACACACACACACCCGTACCACCTCACACCTCACCCACACACCTGTACTACCTCACACACACACCAGTACTACCTCACACACACACCTGTACCTCACCTCACACACACACCTGTACCACCTCACACACCCACCAGTACCACCCCACACACACACCAGTACCACCACACACACACACACCTGTACTACTCACACACACACCTGTACCACCCCACACACACACTGTACCCACCCCACACACACACTCCACACACACATGTACTCACCTCACACACACACCCCAGTACCACCCTCACACACACACCTGTACCACCTCACACACACCTGTACCACCTCACCACCACACCTGTACCTCACCCCACACACACACCACACACACACCTGTACTCACCTCACACACCACCAGTACTACCTCACACACACACCAGTACTACCTCACACACACACACACACAACCTGTACTCACCTCACACACACACACCAGTACTACCTCACACACACACACACACACACCTGTACTACCCCACACACACACACCAGCATACTACCTCACACACACACCTGTACCACCCTCACACACACACCAGTACCACCCCACACACACCTGTACCACCTCACACACACACCAGCACTCACCCTCACACACACACCTGTACTAACTCACACACACACCAGTACCACCTCACACACACACCTGTACCACTCCTCACACACACACCTCACACACACACACCAGTACCACCTCACACACCTGTACTAACTCACACACACAACACACACAACCTGTACTACCTACACCCACAACACACACACACACTCCAGCCCACCACCACACACACCTGTACTACCTCACACACACCTGTACTACCCTCACACACACACTCACACACACACCTGTACTACCCTCACCACACACCTCACACACACACCTGTACTCACCCCTCACACACACACCAGCACTCACCCCACACACACACCAGTACTACCTCACACACACACACACACACACACACATACCTGTACCACCTCACACACACACCAGTACTACCTCACACACACCTCAGTACTCACCTCACACACACACCAGTACCACCCCACACACACACCAGCACTAATTCACACACACACACACACACACCTGTACCACCCTCACACACACCAGTACTCACACACCAGTACACCTCACACACACACACACACACACACACCTGTACTAACTCACACACACACCACACACACACCTGTACTACACCTCACACACACACACCAGTACCACCACACACACACCAGTACTACCCTCACACACACACACACACACACACCTGTACCACCCCTCACACCACACACCTCACACACACCCTGTACCACCACACACACACCAGTACCACCCCACACACACACCACCAGTACCACCCTCAATACACACACACACACACAACACACCTGTACCCACCCACACCCACACACACACACAAACACCAGTACCACCACACACACACCTGTACCCACCCCACACACACACCTGTACCACCTCACACACACACCTCACACACACACCAGTACTACCTCACACACACACCTGTACTCACCTCACACACACCCAGCACCTCACACACCACCAGTACTACCTCACACACACACCTGTACTACCTCACACACACACACACAACCTGTACTACCCTACACCCACAGACACACACACACACTGTACTAACTCACACACACACCTGTACTCACCCTCACACACACACCTGTACCACCTCACACACACCTGTACAACCTCACACCACACACACACACATCTGTACCACCCCACACACACACACCAGTACTACCTCAACACCAACACTGTACAATCTCACACACACACACACACCTGTACCTCACCTCACACACACACCTGTACAACCACACACACACACACACACACACACACTGTACCACCCCACACACACACACACCAGTACCTCACTCACACACACACACCTGTACCACCTCACACACACCAGTACTCACCTCACACACACACACACACACATCTGTACTAACTCACACACACACCTGTACTCACCTCACACACACCTGTACCACCTCACACACACCTGTACCCAACTCACACACACACCTGTACCACCTCACACACACACCTGTACTCACCACACACACACCTCACACACCTCACCAGTACCATCCACTCCCCAAACCACACACCCTGTACCACCCCACACACACACCTGTACCACCTCACACACACACCTGTACCACCCTCACCACACACACCACCCTCACACACACACACACACACACCTGTACTCACCTCACACACACACCTGTACCACCTCACACACACACCAGTACTAACTCCACACACACACACAACCTGTACTACCTACACCCACAGACACACACACACACTGTACTAACTCACACACACACCTGTACTACCCTCACACACACCTGTACTACCTCACACACACACTCAGCCAATCTCACCACACACACACACACACCTGTACCACCTCACACCACACACACCAGTACCACCTCACACACACACCTGTACCACCTCACACACACACCAGTACTACCTCACACACACACACACATCAGACCAACTCACACACACACCTGTACTCCACCCTCACACACACACCTGTACCACCTCCTCACACCACACACCTGTACTAACTCACACACACACCTGTACTCACCTCACACACACACCTGTACCACCTCACACACACCCTGTACAATCTCACACACACAAACACAACTGTACCTAACTCACACACACACCTGTACTAACTCACACACACACACCTGTACTACCTCACACACACGCCTGTACAATCTCACACACACACAAACACACATCTGTACCTCACACACACACACCTGTACTACCTCACACACACACACCTGTACCACTTCACACACACACACCCAGGCCCACCTCACACACACCAGTACTCACTCCTCACACACACACACCAGTACTACCTCACACACACCTGTACTCCACCCCTCACACACACACCTCACACACCTCACCAGTACCACCCCACACCACACACCTGTACTCACCCTCACACACACACCTGTACTACCCTCACACACACACCTACCAGCACTACCCCACACACACAACAGTACCACCCCACACACACACCTGTACCACCTCACACACACCTGTACACCCCAAACCACACCTGTACCACCCCTCACACCACACACCTACCAGCACTACCCCACACACACACCTGTACCACCCCCACACACACCTGTACCACCCTCACACACACACCTGTACCACCTCACACACACACTCACACACTCACCAGTACTACCCTCACACAATACCACCCAGTACTACTTCACACACACCTGTACTACTCCACAAACAACACATCTCAGTACTCACTCCCACACACACACCTCACACACCTCACCCCAGTACCACCACACACACACACACACACACCTGTACCACCTCACACCACACACCTGTACAACCCCACACACACACACCAGTACTACCTCACACACACACCTGTACCCACCCTCACACACACACCTGTACTCACCTCACACACACACCTGCACCACCTCACACACACACCAGTACTACCTCACACCACACACACACACACACCTGTACTACCTACACCCACACACATCACCACACCTGTACTCACCCCCTCACACACCTCACCAGTACTCACCTCACACACACACCTGTACTACCCCACACACACACCTGCACTACCTCACACACACACCAGTACCCTCACACACACACCAGTACTCACCTCACACACACCAGTACTCACCTCACACACACCACCAGCACTCACTCATCAATACCCTCAGTACCACCTCACACACACCAGTACCACCTCACCACACACCCATACTACTCCCCACACACACAACCAGTACCACTCACACCACACCTGTACCACCACACACACACACCTGTACCAATCTCACACACAACTGCACCACCCCACACACACACACACACACACCAGTACCACCCCACACACACACACAATAACTGTACCACCACACACACACCTGTACTACCTCACACACACACACCAGTACCACCCCACACACACACACAAACACCCACTACCACACACACACCTGTACCAATCTCACACACCACTATTGTAAAACAACACACAACTCCTGAACTGACAGCCTGTACAACACACATACACAACACACATAGCCACACACCCACACACCTTACGCACTCCCCACACACACACACCAGCACCACCCCAACAACACCTGTACTCCCTCACACACACACACACACACACACACACACACACACACACACACACACCTGCACCACCCCACACACACCGCACTAACTCACACACACACACCACCACCACCACACACACACACTGCACCACACCCTCACACACACACCAGCACCACCTCACACCACACACCCACACACCTCACCACCACCACACCAGCACCACTCCACACACACCACTCCACCACCCTCACACCACCACAACCCTGTACTAACTCACACACACACCAGCCCACACACACACACCAGTACCACCCCACACACACATCCCAAACCCCACACCACACCAGCTCCACCTCACACACACCCACCAGCACAACCCCAACCACACACACACACACCAGCACCTCACCCCACACACACCTGTACCACCCCACCAACACACACCTGCACCACTCTACCACACACACACACACACACTGCACCACCCCACACACACACCTGCACCACCCACACACACACCTCTGCACCACTCCCCCACACACACAACGACACAACTGACCACCACACACCTGTACCACCTCACACACACACCACTACCTCACCACCACACACCTGTACTCCCCACACACACACACACACACACACAACCTCACCAGTACTCACCCCACACACACCTGTACCACCACCCACACACACACACACACACCCTACTTCACCACACACACACCCGTCCCACCCCTCACACACACACCAGCACCAACTCACACACACACCTGCACGACCTCACACACACAACCTGCACCAACTTCACACACACACACACACCTGTACCACCCACACACACACACACCACATCTGTACTCACACCCCCACACACACACCTGCACCACCCCACACACACACACAAACACACACAGACCAACAACCACACACCTGTACTACCCCACACACCAACAACCGCACTAACTCCACACACACACACACACACAACTGCACCACCTCACACACACAACCACCACCCCACACCACACACCCTGCACCAACTCACACCACACACCCCACCCCAGCACCACCTCACACACCACCACAACCTGCACTAACTCACACACCACTAACTGCACCACCTCACACAACACACTGCACCAACCCACACACACCACACACACCAGCACCACCCCCACACACACCAACTGCACCACCCCCACACACACACCCCACAACTCTCACCCACACACCAACAACTAGCACCTCACACACCACCACCAACCTCAGCACCTCACCACACCACTCACCATCCACCCAACACCTGTACCCACCCTCACACACACACACACACACCCTCACCACCCCTGCCACACACACACGTACCACCCTCACACACACCTGCACCAATTCACACACACAACCTGCACCACTCCACACACACACACCAGCACCACCTCACACACACACACACAACCAGCACAACCCCACACACACACCTGCACCACCCCACACACACACCAGCACCACTCCACACACACACAACTGAACCACACACACACACACACACACCTGTACCACCTTACACACACACACGCCTGTCACCCCACACACCCACAACTGTACCACCTAACACACACACACACACACAATTGTACCACCTCACACCACACACCACTCACCCCACACACACACCTGTACTCAACACACACACCCAGCACTCACCCCACACACACACACCTGCACACTCCACACACACACCTGTACCACCCTCACACACACCACACCCAGCACCACCCCACACACACACACCTGCACCACACACACACACCTGCACCACACTCACACACCCAATCTGCACCACCCACACACACACACAAACACCAGCACCACCCCACACACAACTGCACCACCCCACACACACACCTGTACACACCACACACACACACCAGTACCACCACACACACAACCGTACCACCTCACACCACCACACCTGTACCACCTGCACACACACACCTGTACTCACCTCACACCACACACACACACACACACACACCTTTTACTACCCCACACACACACCTGTCCCACCTCACACACTACACCAGTACTCCACTCCTCACACACACACCACCTCACACACACACCTGTACCACCCTCACACACACACCTGTACCACCCCACACACAAACCCTGTACTCACCTCACACTCCACACACACACACATCTGTACACCACTCACACACACACCCTGCACAACCTCACACAGACACAAACACACATCCACACCTGACACACACACACACCTGCACCACCCCACACACACACAACTGCACCACCCCACACACACACACACACACACACACACACACTGCCCACCCCACACACACACCACACCACCCCACACACACACCTGCCACACACACCCACCAGTACCACCCCACACACACACACCTGCACCAATCCCCACACACCACACCCTGCACCACTCACACAACCCACCTGCACCATCTAACACACACACACAAAACCAGCACTACTCTCACACACACATCTGCACCAACCTCACACCACAACTGCACACACTCACCAACCACACCACCCCACACACACCAGCACCACCCCACACCACACAACCTGCACCAACTCACACACACACCCACCCCACACACACACACACACACACCTGTACCACCCCACACACACACACATGTACTACACCTCACACACACCCAGCCACCCTCACACACACACCTGTACCACTCCACACACACACACCAGTACCACCCCACACACACACACTGTACCAGCACAACCCCACACACACACCAGTACCACCTCACACACACACATGAGTACTCATCCACACAACTGACCCACAACCTGTACCACCCCACACACACACACTGCACCACTCTCACACACACAAACACACACCGGCACCACCACACACACACCTGCACCACCTCACACCAACCAGCGCACCACCAACACACACACACACACACACACCAGCACCACCTCACACACACCACCCAATCTCCACACACACACCTGTACCACCCCACACACACACAACAGCACTCACCCCTCACACACAAACAAACACACACATCGTACCACTACACACACACACCCTGCACTACCTCACACACACCAAAACTGTACCACCTTACACACACACACACACACACACACACAATTGCACCAACTCAACACACAACCAATCACCACTCTCACACACACACCTGCACCACCCCACACACACCCACCAGCACCACTCCTCACACACACAACCTGTACACCACCAACACACCTGTACCAACCTCACACACATCTGTACCAATCTAACACACACACACACACCTGCACCATCCTCACACACACACCTGTACCACCACACACACAGTACCACATCACACAACACACCTGTACTACCCCACACACACACACTACAGCACCACTCCCCACACACACACCTGCACCACCCACACACACACACAACTGTACCACCCCACACACACACACACACACACACACTCTCCCCACACACACACATGTACCACCACACACCCTGCACCACTCTCACACAACACCAATCTGTACCACCTCAACACACACAACTGCACTAATCTCACACACACACACACACACCTGTCACTACCCTCACACACACCTGCACTACTCTCACACACACACCTGCACACCTTCACACCACCTGTACCACCTCACACACACACCTGTACCACTCCACACACACACACAACTGTACTACCCCACACACATACACACACACAGCACCACCCACACACACACCTGTACCCACCCCACACACACATGCACCCACACACACACAACTGTACCACCCCTCACACACACACAACTGTACCACCCCACACACACCTGCACCACCCCACACACACAACCAGCACCACCCCACACACACACCACCACTCACACACCCACCCACACACCACACACACCAGCACCACCCACACACACCAACCCCAGCACCACCTCACACCACACACACCACCACCTCACACACACACACCAGCACACCCCACACACACACCTGTACCACCCCCACACACCACACCTGTACCACCCTCACACACACCTACTACCCCACACACACCAACCCACCCCACACACACACCAGTACTCCACCACACACACACCTGTACCACCTCACACACACACCTGCACCACCTCACACACACACCTGTACCACTCCACACACACAACCTGTACCCACCTCACACACACACACACACCCCACACACACACCTGTCCCACCACCCCACACACACCAGTACCACTTCACACACACACCCACCACCTCACACACACACCACCACCACACACACACACCTGTACCACTCACACACACACCCAGCCCACCCCACACCCACACACACACACATCTGTACCACTCCTCACACACACACGCCTGTACACACACACACACAAACACACTCTGTACCACCTGACACACACACGCATGTACCACCCCACACACCCACAACTGTACCACCTCACACACACACACACACACACACACACACACACCAGTACCACCCCACACACACACACCACCAACCCCACACACACACCTGTACCACCCTCACACACACCCACCAGCACCACCACACACACTGCACCACCTCACACCACCACACCTGTACCACCCTCACACACCACCTGTACCACCCTAACACACACCAAACACCAGCACACACCACACACACAACTGCACCACCCCACACACACACCCCACCTCACTCACACACACCAGCACTCCAACACACACACAATCCACCCCACACACACCCACCAGCCTGCACACAACCTGTACCACCCCACACACACACACACCACACCCCACTCACCCCACACACACACACACACCACACCTGTACCCAACCTCACACACCCACCTGTACCACCCAACAACCAGTACCACCTCACACACACACACACATACCAGCACAACCCCTCACACACACACCTGTACTCACCTCACACACACATGCACCACCCACACACACACAACTGTACCACCACACACACCTGCACCACCTCACACACACACAACTGTACTACCCTCACACACACACAAACACACATCTGTACCACCCACACACACACACACCTGTCTCTACCCCACACACACACCCACACTGTAATACCACCACACACACACACACACACACCAGACCACCCCACACACACACCACCACCGCACACACACACACCTGTACCACCCCACACACACACCCACCAGTACCACCCCACACACACACACACCCTGCACCACCCCACACACACACCTGCACCACCCACACCAACACACCAGCACCACCTCACACACACACACCTGCACCACCCACACACACACCTGTACTACCATCCACACAACCACCCTGCACCACCCAACACACACACACACACATCTCAGCACCAATCTCCACACGCACCTGCACCACACCACACACACAATCTGCACCACCCCACACACACACACCAGCACCCCACACACACAACCAGCACCACCTCACACACACACCTGGACCACCCCTCACACACACACCCTGCACCACCCACACACACACACACACCCCACTCACCCCACACACAACTGCCCACCTCACACCACAACCAGCACCACCCACACACAACTGCATGACCACACACACACACCACCTCACACACACAGCACTCACTCACACACAAACCAGCACCACCTCACACCCACACACACACACACACTCACTCACACACACACCTGTACAACTCACACACACACAAACACACACCAGCACCACCTCACACACACACACCTGTACTCCACTCACACACACAACCGTACTACCTCACACACACACACTGTCATCACCACACTACATGTACTACTCACACACACACCATCACCACCCCACACCACACACCTGTACTACCCCTCACACACACACCAGTACTACACCCCACACACACACACACCTGCACTCCACCCCACACACACACCTGTACCCACCTCACACAACACAATCTGCACCTCACCCACACACACACACTGCACACACCACACACACACACCTGTACTACCTCACACACACACCTGTACCACCACACACACACACACACCCCACACTCCCCACACACACACACATGCACTCCACCACACACACACCTGTACCACCCCACACACACACCCTGTACCACCCACACACACACACCAGTACTCCACCTCACACACAACACACACACCAGCACAACCTCACACACACACACCTGTACCACCCCACACACACACAGTACCACTCCACACACACAACAACTGTACCACCCCACACAACCTGTACCACCCCACACACACACAACTGTACCACCACACACACACAACACACATCTGTACCACTACACACACACCCTGTACCACCCCACACACACACAACTGTACCACCTTAACACACACACACACACACACAAGTACACCTCACACACACACCAGTACCTACCACACACACACCTGTACTCCCCACACACACCCAACAGTACTACCCTCACACACACACAAACACACATCTGTACTACCCTCACACACAACACACGCCTGTACTACCTCACACACCCACAACTGTACTACCTCACACACACACACACACACACCCACATGTACTACCTCACACACACACACACACACCTGTACCACCTCACACACACACCAGTACTACCTCACACACACACACCAGTACTCACCTCACACACCCACCTGTACTACCCACACACACAAACACCAGTACTACCTCACACACACACACACTGTACACCACCTCACACACACACACCAGTACTACTTCCCACATACACACACACACACCTGTACCACCTCACACACACACAAGTACTCACTGCACACACACACACCCAGTACCACCACACACACACCAGTACTACCTCACACACACACAACTATACTACCTCACACACAATGGTACTACCTCACACACACACAACTGTAACCACCTCACACACACAACTGTACCTACCTCACACACACACACACACACACCTGTACTACCTCACACACACACCTGTACTCACCTCACACACACACCTCTACTACCACACACACACCCAGTACCACCTCACACACACACCTGTACCACCCTCACACACACACCTGTACTACCACCACACACACACCAGTACTACCTCACACTCACACACACCAGTACTCACTCACACACACACCTGTACTACCTCGCACACACACCTGTACCACCCCCACACACACACAATGTACTCACCCTCACACACACACCTGTACCACCTCACACACACACCTGTACTACCTCACACACACACACCTACTCACCTCACACACACACACACACCAGGCACTACCTCACACAAACACAACTGTACTCACCTCATAGATACCTCACAGCCACACCACCTCACACACACACACACACACCAGTACTACCTTCACACACAACAACTGTACTCCACTTCACCAACACAACACCTGTACCACCTCACACACACTCCAGTACTATCTAACACTGTACTACCTCCCACACACACACACACACACCAGTACTACCTCACACACACACATCTGTACTCACTCACACACCCACAACTGTACTATCTCACACACACACACACACACACACACACAATTGTACTCACCTCACACACACACCTGTACAACCTCACACACACCAGTACTACCTCACACACACACCAATACTACCTCACACACACACACACCAGTACTACCTCACACACACACCAGTGCCTCACCTCACACACACACCACGTACTACCTCAAACACACACACCCAGTACTCACCTCACACACACACATACCTACCTCCACCACACACACCTGTACTCACCTCACACACCAGTACCACCTCACACACACACACATACCACCTCACACACACACCAATACTACCTCACACACACACACACCACAGTACTACCACACACACACACACCTGTACTCACCTCACACACACCAGTACTACTCACACACACATCCACACACCAGTACTCACCTCACACACACACACACACCAGTACTACCTCACACACACACATACACACACACACACACACAACCAGTACTACCTCACAAACACACACACACACACCAGAACTACCTCACACACACACACACACACACACACCAGTACTCACCTCACACACACCAGTACTAGCTCACCCACACACACACCTGTACTCACCTCACAACACACCAGTACTACCACACACACCTGTACCACCTCACACACACACCAGTACTACTCACACACACACCTGTACTACCTCACACACACACACCTGTAGTCACCTCATACACACACACACACACACCTATACTCACACACACACCAGTGCTACCTCACACACACACCAGTACTCCTCCCACACACACACACACCAGTACTACTCACACACATACACACCTGTACTACCTCACACACACACGAGTACTACCTCACACACACACCTGTACTACCTCACACACACAACCAGTACTACCACATCACACACACACCTGTACCACCTCACACACACACCAGTGTAGTACCTCCCACTTCACACACACACCCTATGCTACCTCACACACACACCAGTACTACCCCCACACACACACACCAGTACTACCTCACACACACACACACACACCAGTACTACCTCACACACACACACACCTGTACTCACCTCACACACACACACGAGTACTACCTCACACACACACCTGTACCCATCCACACACACACCTGTACTACCTCCACACACACCTGTACTACCTCACACACACGCACACTCACCAGTGCTACCTCACACACACACACACCTGTACAACCTCACACACACACACACCAGTACTACCTCCCTCACACACACCCCAGTACCACCACACACACACCTTACTACCTCACACACACACACACTTGTACCACCTCACACACACACCTGTACTCACCTCACACACACACAACAGTACCACCTCACACACACACACACACACACCAGTACCACCTCACACACACACACACTCCTGTACTACTCTTAACACACACACCCCTACTCACCTCACACACACACACACCGTACTTCACACACACACACACACACCGGCACCACTTCCACACACACACACACCCTACCACCCGACACACACACACCTGTACCACCCTCACACACAGACCTGTACCACCTCACACACACACACCTGTACCACTCCACACACACACACACAAATACCACACACCTGTCTACATCACACACACACCAGTACTACCTCACACACACACACCTGCTCCCACCTCACACACACACCCAGGCCCACTCACACACACACCAGTACCACCACACACACACCAGTACTCACCTCACACACACACACCAGTACTCACCTCACACACACACACCCAGTACTACCTCACACACACACACACACCTGTACCACTCACACACCAGCAACATCACACACACACACACACCTGTACTACCTCACACACACACCAGTACTACACACACACCCACACCTGACCACCTCACACACACACCAGTACTCACACCTCACACACACAACTGTAGTACCAATAACACCACACATGTACCACCAACACACACACACGAGTACTACTCACACACATACACCTGTACTCACCTCACGCACACACCAGTACTACCTCACACGCACACCTGTTCTACTCACACACAAACACACCTACCTACCACACACATTTGTACTACCTCACACACACACACCTGTACTACCTCACACACACATCTGTACTACTTCACACACACCTGTACTACCTCACACACACACACCTGTACTACCTCACACACACACCTGTACTACCCTCACACACACACACACACCAGTACCTACCTCACACACACACCTGTAGTACCCTCACACACACACACACATACACCTGTACTACTCAAAACACAACCAGTACTGCCTCCACACAAACACCAGTACTACCTCACACACACACCTGTACCACCTCACACACACACACACCAGTACTACCTCACACACACACACACCTGTACCACCTCACACACACACCTGTACCACCTCACACACACACGCCAGTACCTCACACACACACACCTGTGCTACCTCACACACACACCAGTACTACCTCACACACACACACACATGTACTACCCACACACACTTATATTACCTCACACACACCTGTACTACCTCACACACACACACCTGTACCACCTCACACACACACACCAGTACTACCCTCACACACACACACACCAGTACTACTTCACACACACACCAGTACTCACCCCACAACACACACCCACACCCCACACACACACCAGTACTACCTCACACAGACACAAGTACCAACTACACACACACACACCAGTACTCACCTCACACACACACACCCAGTACCATCTCACACACACACCCAGTACTCCACCACACACACACACACACAGCCACACACACACACCTGTACCACCCCACACACACACACACAAACACACACACACCTGCACCCACCACACACACCAGCCTACCCTCACACACCACACACACACACACACACACACACACACACACACACACACACACACACCAGTTCTACCTCACACACACACCCAGTACTCACCACACACATGTCACCCACCACACACACACGCACACCCAGCCCACCACACACACACACACACACACACACACCTGTACTCACCACACACACTTCAGCTCACCTCACACACACACACACACCTATGCCTGACACACACACCTGTAATGCCTCACACACACCTGTGCTACCACACATGCCTCACACACCTGTACCCCACACTCTTTCCTACCCTCCCTGTACTACCTCCACACGCCTGTGTTGCCTCCACACACACATGGACTGCCTCACACACACACACAACTGGACTACCTCCACACACACCTGTACTGCCCTCACACACACATACTCACACAAACACACACCTGTACTGTCACACACACTGCCTCAAACACAAACCCCTGTACTGCCTCCCACACACCTATGCTACCTCCCACACACACCTGTACCTCAAACACACACCTGTACTAAATCACACCCACCTGTTTTCACTAAAACACACACACACACCAGTATACCTCACACACACCTGTACTACCTCACACACACACACACACCTGTACCTCACACACCTGTGCCTCACACACACACCTGTACTACCTCCCCCTTCTTACCTCACACACAATTATATTGCTACCTCACACACACCATCCTCACACCTGCTTACCCCTCCTTACACACATACACATACTACCTCACACACACATACTACCTCACACACACCTGTGCTTACCTCCTGCACGCAAACACACCTGTACTACCTCACACACACCTGTACCTCACACACACACTATACCTCACACACACACACAGCTGTGCTGCCTCACACACACACACCTGTACTACACCTCCTGAACATACCATGCTACTCACACACACACACCTGTACTATGCCTCCCCTGTACACCTGTCTCCCTCACACACACAAACAGACATGTACTACCTCCACACACACACACACACCTGTACCTCTTTGCTGCCTTTAAGCCACACTGTACCTCACACACACACACCTGTACTACTCACACACCTGTACTACTCTTTTTTACACCTGCCTTCCTCACTCACACCTGTACCTCCCACACACCTGTGCTACCTCACACACACCTGTACATGTTCATTACAACACTAGTACTACATGTATCACACATCACTAGTATATACAGACCTTGTCGTATTTTTTCTATTTTTTATATAAACATGTTTCCATGTTGTTCCATATTATTCCTGTAATGATGTGTTATATTTACTATTATATAATCTAGTCACCTTACCCTGTGCTGTTAAGGTTTTAACTGTTATTATTTGTTCAAGCCCATTTTATTTCTTCATTTAGTATTGTAACAAGCATCTTTTGTTTCTCTAACGACCATCTGCATCGTTAAACTACCCATGTTTCACCAGCTGCCCGCATTGGCGGAAACGACCATATATATAGTAGTCCACCAACTGACCGAGTTCAGTCCAGTCCTCCTTGTTATTCAGTTCACCTTTCTTTGAGTGACACATGTCACCTGTTACTTTATACCATTTTATTACTCTGTTGTTCCTGTCGCCACCAATGTGTGATATCTATGTGAGTACCTATTTATGTCTCTTATGTGTCCATCAGTGCTTGCTTAGTTACATTTAAGTAATTCAGTGTTGTTTCACGTTAGTTAATTTCAGTGTTAGTTACTTTATGTTTATGTTGTGTTTACGTAATCCAGTGCGCTTTATTGTTATTCTATATATTTAAGCAGTTCTTTTGATGTTTCGATTTTTAGTATCATATGTATCTTAAAGGTTCGATAGTGAATCAATTTGTTGTGACAGCCTACGAGGCCTTCTTTATTGTGTTAATATTTAATTTAATTAAATTCTAAAGGTTTACTTATTTCTTTATTCCCTTTTAATTTATTTCACTTTTTGTTTGGTTACGCCTAGAACCTGGATATTAAAGTAAATTAAGAGACGGCATAACAATGTTCACCACAAAACTAGGACTACATGTTTGCCACAACACAGGTGGCCTATTCTCTCTATCGTGTTTATTAAGTTATCCAGCTCACTTTGGAGGATCGCGTTGGCGTCCATCGGTGACATTAGCAAGACACTGTTGGCCGGATGGATGGCTTGGGTGTCCGACAAGATGCTCCTCACTTACCTTGTGTTACCCTCACCAGCTTAAATGATTTCACGTTTCCAAGTTATTAAGCTGTTGATGTTGTTTTAGATGTATCAATGTTTTTGTCTGATGTAGTTGTTGTTGTATCAGTATTAGTGAAGTTGTAGGTGTTGTAATATCAGTGTAGTGGCAGGTGCAGTAAGTGTTCGTATCCAAACAGGTAAGAAGTTCAGGGAATCCCCGTCAGCTCTTGAGCTCTAAGATCTCTCACAATGTTTCGTTCTGTTTCTTTCCCTCTCAAGTACCAAGAGTGTGCCTAATATCAATTCAATATCTGCCCTGATGCAAGAGTTCAAACAAAATGTATCTTTCCATGTATTTCCATTACCCACCTCATCGTTATCTCGCCAGCGAAATATGGAGACGTACAAAAACTTGACCAGAAGTAGATTCCTACTTGGATATCTTGCCTAATTTTGTTTTCCCAGAGTTGCTTCACAAGGTAAATCAGTAACATAATACCTGGTGCTCGCTCGGTGTGTGCGCTGTTGGTGAAGGTGTAGTGAGGTTGCTTGTCGACGTTTCACGAGGGTGTGTGTATTTCAGGTTAGTTTGAGTGATAGGATTATACCCTTATCCTCTACAGTCTACACTCACTTTCCGTTCCGTGACAATAATTCACCCTGTCTTTTCTTGACATTTCCGTTGTTATTCAAAGTTATCGACGGCTTTAAGAGTTTGTTTGCAGAGACAATATATTTCAGCTAGGAAGTGTAAGTCACCGTGTGCTCCCTTGATATAACCCTAACTATAAACCATCTTCTAAGGTCTTGGTGTATATCTTCAGTTATTGTAACTAGTTGGTGCTCCAAAATCCTCTTAAGTTCTGTGATTACGTTAGTAGGGTCTTCCTTCTTGTTTCATACATTACATGTTTCTTCTTTCTCGTTGTAAGTTATATCGTGTACGCCATTCCTACTACCGTCAAGTCATTTGATGAGACATTAATGATGATAATACACATTTCACTAACTGAGGATGACAGGCTGCTCGCTGTCAATGCTGCAGAATGTAATCAATCATGTCTGTAGCAGGATACGCACAAAGACCGAGCATAGTGATCAGAAGATCACTATTTAACAAGTACTGTGTGGGTAGTGCTAGGTGTTATGTGGGTAGAGGTAGGTGTTGTGTGGGTAGTGGTAGGTGTTTTGTGGTAGTGGTAGGTGTTTTGTGGTAGTGGTAGTTGTTTTGTGGTAGTGGTAGGTGTTGTGTGGTAGTGGTAGTTGTTGTGTGGGTAGTGGTAGATTTTGTGTGGGTAATGGTAGGTTTTGTGTGGGTAGTGGTAGGTGTTGTGTGGGTAGTAGTAGGTGTGTGGTAGTGGTAGGTGTGTGGTAGTGGTAGGTGTTGTGTGGGTAGTGATAGGTGTTGTGTGATAGTGATAGGTGTTGTATATGGGTAGTGGTAGGTGTTGCTGTGGGTAGTGGTAGGTGTTGTATGGGTAGTGGTAGGTGTTGTGTGGGTAGTGGTAGGTGTTGTGTGATAGGGTAGGTGTGTGGTTGTGGCAGGTGTTGTGTTATAGTGATAGGTGTTGTGTGGGTAATGGTAGGTGTTGTGTGGGTAGTAGTAGGTGTGTGGTAGTGGTAGGTGTTGTGTTATAGTGATAGGTGTTGTGTGGGTAATGGTAGGTGTTGTGTGGGTAGTAGTAGGTGTGTGGTAGTGGTAGGTGTTGTGTTATAGTGATAGGTGTTGTGTGCGTAGTAGTAGGTGTTGTGTTATAGTGATAGGTGTTGTGTGGGTAATGGTAGGTGCTGTGTGGGTAATGGTAGGTGCTGTGTGGGTAGTAGTAGGTGTTGTGTTATAGTGATAGGTGTTGTGTGGGTAATGGTAGGTGTTGTGTGGGTAGTAGTAGGTGTTGTATTATAGTGATAGGTGTTGTGTGGGTAATAGTAGGTGTTGTGGGGTAGTGGTAGGTGTTGTGTGGGTAGTGGTAGATGTTGTGTGGAGTAATTGGCAGGTGTTGTAGTGGTGGGGTTGTGTGGAGAAGTGGTAGGTGTTGTGTGATAGTGACAGGTGTTGTGTGGTTAGTGTTAGGTGTTATGTGGGTGAGTGGTGGAAATGTTGTGTGGTAGTGGTAGATGTTGTGTGGGTGAGTGGCAGGTGTTGTGTGGGTGGTGGTGGGTGTGTGTGTGGTGGTGGTGTTGGGTGTGATGGTGTTGGGTGTTGTGTGGTGGTGGTGGGTGTTGTGGGTGGTGGTGGGTTGTGGTTGGTGTTGGATGTTGTTGGTGGATGTTGGTTGGTGGTGGGTTGTTGTGGTGGTTGGAGTGTTGTTGTGGTGGTGGTGGGTGTGGTGGTGGGTGTTGTGGTGGTGGTGGGTGTTGTGTGGGTGGTGGTGGATGTTGTGTGGTGGTGGTGTTGTGTGTGGTGGCAGGTGTTGTTGTTGAATGGTGGTGGGTATTATTGGTGGTAGTGGGAGGTGTTGTGTGATGGTGATAGGTGTTGTGTATTAGTGAGTGTTAGGTGTTGTGTTGGTAGTGGTGGATGCTGTTATTGGTGAGTGGTAGATGTTGTGTGTTAGTGGAAGATGTTATTATTGAATTGTGGTAGGTGTTGTGTGGGTAGTGGTAGGTGTTATTGTGGTGGTGGTAGATGTTGTGTGGTAGTGGAAGATGTTGTGTGGGTATTGGTAGGTGTTGTGTGGGTAGTGGTAGGGGTTGTGTGATAGTGACGGGTGTTGGTGGTTAGTGGTAGGTGTTGTGTGATGGTGGTAGGTGTTGTGTGGGTAG
>NW_024745973.1:0-9758 GCF_018991925.1 Homarus americanus
CCTCCCTCTCTCTCTCTCTCCCTCCCTCCCTCCCTCCCTCCTTCCACTCTCTCTGTCCTTCTCCTGTCATCTTCCACCGCCCGTGAAGACACTCTGATACTCCTTGTAGCTATATGACAGTGACAAGAGATCTTCAGTAACTGTCTAATCATGATTCAGTTGTTGACAGTTCATTAACTAACAGTCTAATGAACTGTCAAGAAGTGAGTGTGAGATGTATTTCCCAACTACTGTTACATTAGTACAATGAATCTCTCCGTGTAGTAACAAGCAGTTCAGGTCATCACTTGGAACTTTATGCAACACTGGTGGACATAAACATATTGTACAATTCATGTCAGGTATAAGTCAGGTCACGTCATGTATAGGTCAGGTCAAATTAGGTATAGATCAGGTCACGTCAGGTGTAGGTCATGGCACGTCAGGTATAGGTTATGTCAGGTCAGGTATAGGTCAGGCCATGTATATGTTAGGTCATGTCGAGTATAGGCCAGGTCAAGTCAGGTATAAGTCATGTCAGGTCAAGTGTAAAAGCTCAACTAACACACAAAAGAAACACAAATTTAAAAACTAAGCTCAAACACAATACTGTCTCTTCATCACCCTGCAACACACAACACATTATCACTGCAACACCCGAACACAAACACAGTGGCTAGGATTATGTATTTACGTAATATATGTAACACTGACTAACATATAAACCCATTACTTTAAACACTTGATAACGCATGAGGAACAGTATATACAGCTTAGGTTAGGTTAGGTGTGTTGTATGTCCTTGGGGTACTTTGTCCTAGGAGTGTTTTTGTCCTTGGGGGGGATATTGTCCTAGGAAAGATTTTGTCCAAGGGGGATTTTGATCTAGGAGAGCTTCTGTCCTAGGAGTGATTTTGTCCTAGGAACATAACATAAGAATGGAGGAAACTGCAGCAATAGCCCCATACGAGGCAGTCCCATTTACACCCAGCCCCTATTGCTCATATATCCATCTAACCTATGTTTGAAGCTATCTAGCGTATTCGAGTTAATGATGATGTTTGGTAACTCGTCCAGTACTCTATTTCCAAACCAATGTTTACATATTTCGCGCCTAAATCTAAATTTGTCTAATTTAAAACCATTGTTACGAGTTCGCTCCTGGTTGGATAGTTTGAGTACCTTTGTTATATCATCTTTGTTTAGCTCAGACTTTCATTTATACGCCTCGTTCTTATCGCCCCTCACTCTACGTCTCTCGATGGAGTGCAAATTAAGATGCTTTAACCTGCTTCTATACTCGAGGTTCCTAATGCCCGGGATTAGTCTTGTCATTCTCCTCTGAATTCTTTCTGGGGATTCTATATCCATTCTGTGATACGGTGACCAGAACTGAACTGCGTAGTCCATGTGCGGTCTCACAAGCTCAAGATATAGTTTTAGGATAACCTCGCTAGTCTTGTTACTAACTCTCCTTTGTATGAACCCAAGTACTTTGTAAGCCTTGTCTCGAGCTAATACACATTGTTGACTCGGAGGGATTTTGTCCAGCACTCTCCTACTCGTCATCATATAAGTGTAATTATAATCTTGTGAAGAATATTTCAATGTTTAGAAATTTTTCACAATTCTACCTGTCTGTACCTGTTGTCACACCAAATGACAGGTGATGAACAAGACATCCAGGTAACTCTCACTTATTGACTTACCTGTTGTAATCACTCTAATCTAATGGTAATAAGGTTATGGAGGTGCTATCTACTCTTAGTCGAATTGCCTTGTTTGTGATCATTGTTGGTATAATTATCTGCACTGTATACATTGATTGTATACATATACTGTTTATAGACATGACAAGTCAGTGAACTTGTATGAAAAATTTACTGCAAATATCTATCTATCTCTCTCTGTCTGTCAGTCTGTCTGTCTGTCTAGACCACACTGGTGGATAACTCGCCAAACCACACTGGTGGGTCACTGACCAAGACCACACTGGTCATCACTGGCCAAGACCACACTGGTGGATCACTGGCCTAAGAATACCCAGTATCAAAGATAAAATAATTGAAGTCAACCTCATGATAGCCCTGAGGCTTCTGCGTGGTGATCCTGATAACATTGCTTCTAAGGAACTGCTGGAATATATGAGTCATGAAACTGGCGAATCTATTGACCCAAAATACCGCTACACATATGAGGATGTTTGGACTAGACCATCTGTACAAAGCTGAGACACAGCAGCACTTCCTGCCACCCTGGCGGACAGTTCCCTTCGACATGACAACACCCTCGTACCCGCCTACACGCCTGACCACACACAATCCTTATCTCCAACACATTGCCAAAGTGAGAGCTCTTGACCACACACATAACCTGCAGACTGAAAATAACACACACAGACCATCTACACTGACGGCTCTTTTAACACTGTCTGTGGGAGGGCTGGAAGTGCTGCCATTGTGGCTCAGCCTAACGGTAATGTAATAGAGAAAGGAGCTTGAATTAGTAACTGGTCATCCAATCTACAAACTGAACTATTTGCCATACTCACAGCCCTGAAACTTATCCTCACTACTTGCTCTTGATACCCTAAACTCAGATTGTCACCCGCTTGTCTCTGAAGCCAGACACAAGTATATGTGTCTTGTTGACGGGGGGTCAGGATCAAGCTGCTGTGGATCCCCCTCACAGAGGCATCAGTCAACATAATAGAGTTGATGCCTTAGCTAAACTCGCGTCCAACAATGACAATGCTGAATACAATCTAGGAGTGTCGAATAAAACCCTAAAAACTAAAAACTATGAACAGGAAAGAACTTGTTGATAAATTTGAAGCCAATAGACAAGTGCAAACAGGCACTAGTCAATCCATTGTTTACCATGATGAGATGTATCAAGTAAAACATGTTTATGGAACAAGTAACAAGATCACTAGATTACAAGATGTTGTAACCGCTAGACTAAGGTTAGGATATAAGGGTCTAGGACAACTGGCCGCCGCCATCTGGCCGCAGCCCAACTGGCCGCGGGAAACTCGCCGCGGCCGACTGGCCGCCATATGGAACTTTTTGTTGACAACCTAACCTAACCTAACCTAACCTAACCTAACCTAACCAAACCTAACCAAACTGGGCTGCGGCCAGATGGCGGCGGCCAGTTGTCCCATTCCCAGGATATAAGTACCTTTGGCAGTATGTTCCTCAAGCAGATGTGAACAAAATTAAATGTAAAGTGTGTGGCCAGACATATGGCAACACACTCCAACACTACGTCTTAGACTGTGAAAAAATAGAATCTAATAGGGATAGATCCAAGCGCACTGTGTATGTAATGGCATCTAGTACCTCATCATAATTTTATGTACCGCCTTAAACAATGAACTGGAAATACTCTGTAACATTCATTGCCATAATATCAAAATCACTGGGGTCTGATAAACACCCTTTGTGGCCTCTACTCTGTAATCCCGTTTATGCTACCGCTCACAGTATGAGTATGGGGTGCACAATAAACTAGCTGGTGATCGCGGTAAAATTGTAATTCAATTGGCCAAGACCACACTGGTGGATCACTGGCCAAGACCACACTGGTGGGTCACTGGCCAAGACCACACTGGTGGGTCACTGGCCAAGACCACACTGGTGGATCACTGGCCAAGACCACACTGGTGGGTCACTGGCCAAGACCACACTGGTGGGTCACTGGCCAAGACCACACTGGTGGATCACTGGCCAAGACCACACTAGTGGGTCACTGGCCAAGACCACACTGGTGGGTCACTGGCCAAGACCACACTGGTGGATCACTGGCCAAGACCACACTGGTGGGTCACTGGCCAAGACCACACTGGTGGGTCACTGGCCAAGACCACACTGGTGGGTCACTGGCCAAGACCACACTGGTGGGTCACTGGCCAAGACCACACTGGTGGGTCACTGGCCAAGACCACACTGGTGGGTCACTGGCCAAGACCACACTGGTGGATCACTGGCCAAGACCACACTGGTGGGTCACTGGCCAAGACCACACTGGTGGATCACTGGCCAAGACCACACTGGTGGATCACTGGCCAAGACGTTACTCTAAACAGTTTAATTCTTCCTTTTGTTGGTCAAGTCAACATTTAGGACCATTTAGGGATACAGGAGGTCAGGCGCCGCCATCTTGTTGACGTCCCGGGTCACGACATGGCCGGCCGCCCACAGTGCCACAACACGGAGGAGGGCGGCGGCACTCATGGCACTCATCACCCATGACCAGTAATCAGTGATGAGAGCAACACAAAATATAATTAAGATATAAATATTTGAGATATATAACGAATTTACACACTTGGCCACAGTACGACTGATAAGGGAGGGGGGGGGGGAGGAATGATGTATTTCTAGGTGATGAACTAAAATGAAGCGAGAGTATTGCTGTGACAAACATACAAGTGCCCCTACATTTAGGTGATCACAAAAACATCTAATAACTAATGTGACCTTCTCTAGCCTACTACACTCTAGGTGGCGCCGGGGAAATGCTTCTGGTGGTCATCTTGGTGTGTCCTCCCAGTCCTGGCACCTGGGCATCTCTTGTGTGGTGGTTGTGTCACCTCACTTGTGTAGGATGACTCTGACGTGTTGTATCAGCTTAAGGACTGTTGACCTCATTGCACAGGGACTTAGTACACCCATAAGAGGCCATTTAATAGGTGTTAATAATGTTGTCCTCATACCTGTGGACTGTCCGTGTATCGTACCGTCGTGTGGAGGTGTACAGTACAGAGTGGTTCACTAGGCTGTAGAGAACCACCCTGTATGTCACCTGTTTCTCGCCCACCCTGTACTGTACTTATCCAGGTGTCAATGCTGTTGTCGTTCACTTTGCATATGTATTAAATAGGCTGAATAAATTTCTTCAATAGAATAGTTGTGCCCCAACACACTGCCGCCCACACCATGACTGAACCTCCGTCGACAGAGGTCAATTTCAACAATATTGACGCCAGCATACTTGTGTTGCTCACGTCTCCACACCCCTGCAAGGGTATTGGTAGTCGATACTGTACATCGACTCTCATGTATGAAGACTCAGTCATCTCCAGTTGACGAGAACAGTGTTAACCTGGCAGTCATAACACCTGTGGCCGGTCGTGGGGCCTCGTACCATCATCAGGGGGACGAGCCCTTACTGTCTGGTGGTCTAACAGCGCCGCTACGAGGATGACCTGTAGTCTGGCGATCCGGATGAGGCAGTGGCCTTACCCAGGAGTGATCGGGGGTGTAGGACCCGTCCTCCAGGTGCCTCCTACACACCGGAGACACATCAGTCCCTTAGGCCACCACTCTGACGGTCACCATCTGTCAGCCACTACAACGCCCTGACAACTTCATCTTGGTCTAGATATCGTCTGACACCATTAACCAACATCGAGCAGCCAAGATGGTGGATGAGAAGTTGAGGCGGGGATAACTCCTTCTGCCGGAGCCTGACACCACTGTCCTGTAGGGGTGATCAGACACAAGGATGCCTGACGGGGTCTTGTGTAGTTCATCCAACCCTTCAGGTAGTTATCCTGGTCTACATCTACGGTGGTTCATGTGTGACACAAACAAACAATGCTCTTTTAATTTATTTTTAACACGTATATGCGGCACAGGTGTTCAGGCGTCTTAAGATGGGAGTTTTAGTGTATAATTTATTTCTATTTGCAGCTAATGCCATTTACCATCTTGAAATTTGGTCTATGGAATAAACTTCACATTACGCCAGGCTGTGTGTGTCTGTTTGTGTCTATATGCCTAGTAGGGGGAGTGTCTGGCTGAAGCTTCATCCATTGTCGTAGCTCTCAGGACTCCAAATGGAAACCTAACGACTCTCTGTTGTTTCTCTTAATGTGAAAATACCAGATGACGACAGCCACGCCCAGCCTCGTGACAACACCTGAAGCTACACGTGTCGCTTTTGGTCCCGTTCTGTCAGGGTTGAGATTTGTTCAGGTGTTTCATAAGGATTTTTTTCTCGGGTTGTTTGTACACCTGTAAGTCATTAATTCATACATCCATCAGGTCATTCAACAAACCACAGGAGAGAAATAGATTAAACGAATCTTACGTTACTGGTTTTAAGGAAGGAAACAAAATGGCGGAAGATACAGTGTCCTAATACCTGCTTATTACCTGTTGATATGATCGCATTCTTCATATCAGTACATGAATACAAAAAATCTTGCTGTAATTATAAAATACAAATAGGTGGTGTATGCTTACGTTATAATACAGTACAATACAATATCCACCAGTACAGGTATACTCTAACACCTGCCACTCTGTCACAGGTGTGGAAATTGAAGGCTGGTACACAGGTGTCTTATTCATATATTCCTCCTACTTGTGTTCATTGTCCTCTTGTTGTCCTGCTAGATATTAATTATTTTGTTATTGTTTATCATCTTGCTGTAGTTGTCGTGGGAACATTATTTCAGCGTTTATGAAATATTTACAAAGCAATACCTGTCTTTATCCAATTAATATGTATAGAGTAATATTTGTCTTTGATCAATATTTCTAGAACGTCTGTCAAGCATTCAACAACATGTAGGCTTAGATCAGGACTTTTATCATCCCAGTGTGATCAGCGGAAAGTGATCAGCATAGTTTAATCATCGTCGTCTGATCACTCTCATGAGATCAGTTTTGAGGTCTCCATCTAGTTGTAAACATTACCTCAGTCTGAAGATTTTTGTAGTCCTCGTTATCCTGAACAGCAACAACAACAACACAAACAACTGGTTAATGGACAGATTACAACATTATCCCATAACCACCACCACCACCACAACACCCACAACCACCACCACCACCACCACAACAACAACAACAACAACAACAACAACAACAACAACAACAGCAAAAACAACAACAACAATAACAACAACAACAACCACCACCACCACCACCACCACCACCACAACAACCACAACCACCACAACAACAACCACCACAACAACACAAACGAGAAACAACTGACTGATGAGCAATACGACACTTCCTCTCAGTGACCTCCCAACCACAACTTCCTCAATTCACATCACTGTTGTTTTCTGGCCACAATTATTTCTTTGTTTACTTTTCACACATACCTGAGCGGAACTACCCCCCCCCCTTCATACAGGTGAGGTGGAAGCCTACGGGAAGATGGTTGAACAGGGCTTCATGGTGTGGTCTTCATGGTGTGGTCTTCATGGTGATCAGTGTAATGTGGTCAACGTATTGTGGTCAGGTAGATATTCATTATTTATTTTATCGCTGCGAGTAACGTTACACACCTGTCACACACCTGTCACACACTTGTCATACACTTGTCTCGGTTATCTCACCTCTGCTACCTGTACGTTGAGTCTTGATTCAGTAATATACACCTGTGTCTTGGAGTCTTGAGCTGAGGTATACTGGTGAAGACAATATTGAGTGTTGTGTTTCCTGTCAGTAGAGCTTCTATATCTGCCCTACCCTGCCCTGCCCTACCCTGCCCTGCCCTGATCTGATCCTGCCCTGCCCTGCCCTGCCCTGCCCTGACCTGCCCTGCCCTGCCCTGCCCTGCCCTCCCATGACCTGACCTGACCTGACCCTGCCCTGACCCTTCCCTGACTTGCCCTTAGGTTGGTTCTAGGAGCGGGTGTTGTAGTAGAGTATTTTGATAACCTCTACTGCTTGTTATGACGCTGTGAGGTTTAGTGTAGTTATAAAGGTAGTAGTTGGGATGTGTAGTTACCTCACCGGCCGCAGTCATCACAGTGTCATTAAGCAATATGTGTTAAATTCACAAGAAAAAAATCCAACAGGAACTGGGCATTATAAGAAGTGTGGAATTAAACCACATGTTTACACAAGTACTGTATACAAGACAAATTTAAGTGACCTATTGGGTGAAAATGTATATTACTGAGCGTAGTTAAATATATTTCACTTTCAACAATACAAAGGAAATGGTTACTTAAGACTCGTAGGGAAGCTTTGTGTAATCTGGTTCAAATTTGGTAGATGCTGCTCCCACAAGTTCCTTTGTGTTAGTGAGCGGTAGTGTACTTGTTCTTATCGTAAGTCTGCTGGCAACATTGAAACACCATGAAGTCTACTGGTGTCTCTGTTATGTGATGCACTTTTTTTTCCCCCAAATTCCACTAATGACTCTGTAGGTCCAGGATCTACAACTGTGCATCACCAAGACCTGCCTCGTCAATATATCGTCAAAAAAAATCATGGACTTGAAACAAATGGGGGCAAAATTATCTTATTCTGAATCTCAGAAAAAAACCCTGTGAATTTGGGCTGTTATCATTACAAGCATTGAGTGTGTACTTGTGTGTGTGTGTTATCAGCTGCCAGGTGTAATGTTTCTCAGTGTAACAAAGAGTATCACATTTGGTTGCATCAAGTGTTCAAACAACCTCATCTTACTTTATCAACTTAGGCGGCCACTCATCACATATTTTGGATGCCGTCATGACGGCCGCAAATTTTAATTTTCTGGCCGCATGCAACCGGAAATAGAAAGGTTGCGGACCTTTGGTGTAGAATAATACTGTACTAACACTTGTCTGTCGTGTGGATGTGTATCTGTGTCCAGAAACTTCTTAACTCTGTCTTAAAACTGTGTTGGTGTCGCGTCACCAGTTTAGTCTGTTCATTGTCTGTGTCATCCTCTACACATATTGGATTACCTACAAAGTAACCCCTTCCCACCCAGCCCCAGTCTACTTCACCTTAAAACTGTACACCATAACGCTAACCTAACTTAACCTAACCTAACCTAACCTAACCCCCCCTTCCCACCCAGCCCCAGTCTACTTCACCTTAAAACTGTACACCATAACGCTAACCTAACCTAACCTAACCTAACCTAACCTAACCCCCCCTTCCCAATTCAGCCCCAGTTCATTTCACCTTAAAACTGTACACTATAACGCTAACTTAACCTAACCCAACTTAACCTACCTAACCCCCTTCCCACCCAGCCCCAGTCTACTTCACCTTAAAACTGTACACCATAACGCTAACCTAACCTAACCAACCCCCCCTTCCCACCCAGCCCCAGTCTACTTCACCTTAAAACTGTACACCATAACGCTAACCTAACCTAACCTAACCTAACCTAACCTAATCTAATCTAATCTAATCTAATCTAATCTAATCTAACCTAACCTAACCTAATCTAATCTAACCTAACCTAACCCACAGGTAGCGTTAGGTTGTTTAATTATCATATGAAATAACCTGGAGGCTAATCATCAGGTGATCTTTTATTTATTGTTTTTAGTCATTAATATTCAACATGTAGATGGCCAGTTACTGACAAGTGAGTGGTGGTCATAACTGTTATCATTTACCTGTACAGGACATGTCTTGGCGTATCATTATTTCCTTATATTAGACGAATTTGGGATATAGGAGGTCAGGCGCCGCCATTTTGTTGACATCCTAGCTCACAAAATGGCCGCCCGTCCAACGTGATACACTGAGGCGTTGACAGTCGTATGTTAGTTTGTCCTCTTCATCACCTGTCAGTTTACTAACACCTCTGTCAGTCATCTTACTGTCTGTTATGTACTGTTAGCAAGTACTCATGGGCAAGTACTGGCTCTTTGTTACACACTGTTGGCAAGTACTGGCTCTTTGTTACACACTGTTGGCAAGTACTGGCTCTTACACACCGTTGGCAAGTACTGGCTCTTTGTTACACACTGTTGGCAAGTACTGGCTCTTTGTTACACACTGTTGGCAAGTACTGGCTCT
>NW_024745974.1:0-10000 GCF_018991925.1 Homarus americanus
GCAGCTCACGTTGTTGGCCGCCTTCCTACCCTTCTTGTACTGAGAGATTGCTCTCACAGCAGGTGGGGCCCGTAAGGCAGAGGTGGCGGACTTGGTGGCCTCTTATGACCGACATTCAGTCACTACCACCTGGAGTGTGGAGGAAGCGTCCAGGGGGATGAGTCGCTGCACCAACTCTTTTTGCCTGACACCTGTCAAGATCCCGTGGTTGATCCAGGCTTCCTCACATTCCCGGCTGTGCTCCTTGCAGACGTCGATCTCATCCGACAAACTCTTCAAGCGTACAAAAAAGTCGTCAAAGGATTCATTCTCCGCCTGCTTGCAGCTGGTGAAGGCGCGGCGATGCAAAGCCTCGTTATTCCGACCCTTAACGTGCTCCTGTAAAAGGTCGAGCTCATCCGTCACTGAAGATGTAGAATCAGGAGGCACTTGCAATGTGTGCTCCAAAACTCTCTGGGTCTCCAGCGACAAACACATCCGCAGTTGGATGAGCTGTTTGTTTGGAGGCATGCTGTCAAGGCCCACCATCGTGGAGTAATCTGTCCAACGCCGCCTCCAATCACGAAAAAGCCGAAACGTGACGTCTGGTGAGAGGGCGGGTGGGGGGTTGAACAGATGCCTTGGGAGCTGTTGGAGTAGCAAGAGTACCTGGAGGACGCTGGTGTGGTGGAGGAGGGAGGGTACTGGCGCATTGGTGCGCGAGTGAGGGAGGGTGGGTTAGCGCCAGGGTTGCCAATATTGCATCAAAGCACGCCTTTTCCTCCTCTCTTCGTGTCTCTTCCCTCTGAAGTTCCATCTCTCTGCGTCTCTGCTCCCTGTGATCCATCCATCTCAGAATTGTTGCAATGTCCGTCGCTGTAGGTGAAGGATGAGGGGTGGTGGGCGCAGAAGCTCCATCTGTGCCCGGTAGAGGAGAAGATGGTGGAGAGTCGTGTCTCCCATCTTGACGTTGTCCCTTCTTACCGCCCATCTTAGTATGCTTGAACTGCGCTATTTAGTATATAAAGTGGCGCCTCATCAGCTCGAACCACATATATATGACATAATCAGCGCAGAAATAATGCATAGAGTCCACTGTTCTGTCCGTGAGTTAGTGCGTGCGTGCGTGTGTGTGTGTCTGAGAGACCACTTCGTGGTGGCCTTAATGCCGGTGGCTAGAGCCGCCGCGGGGGTGAGAACGTTAGTGCCTCCCAGGATGTCACATGAGAAGGGTGTACGTCTGCATGCTCCGTGGGTACCACAAAAAAGAGGCCAATGCTCAACTCTCAGCTCTAGACACACTAATACCCTAACACTAACACTGCCACCGTCACTAAAAAGCACTGTGAAGGCGCAACACTACACGTCGCGGCGAAACACAACAGAACACAACAGAGTCGACACGCACACTAGTCGACGCTCACATCGCCGGCAGATGTAACTGTCGGCATTGTTCACATACTTGTAAGTTCACAGATCCTACTCACTGCGCCATGAAGGTTCCAAGTGTTCCCTGAAGAAGGCAGTCATGGGTAAGGAAACACAGGGTAACACTGAAGTCCATTTATTAACGGATAGGAGAAATACATGTAGTGACTAGCATGAGCCTTGCACGGCCCACGGAGTCAGACTGAGACTGCCTTGACATATGGCAGCCTCGGGGCAAAGTTGCCACATAACACGTGCAGTGTTGCCCCGTAGTTATATACATAGATGCTACTCGGCACAGTAGCTTATATACAAGGTTGCTACTCGGCACAGTAGCTTATATACAAGGTTGCTACTCGGCACAGTAGCTTAGATACATAACCTACAGACCACGTGACCGTTTTGTCCTGTCTGACGCACAGTCCGTCCTCTCTGTTCGAACGCTGTCGTCTGACTGAGGAACAGCCCTCTTCATGTCCTCTCAAGGCATTAGCTTAGTCCTACGTGATACATTTTCCGCCTAACTAATAACTTTCTTGGGACACCCGTAACATATTTAGACTGAGAAACGATCTATAAAAATTTCCAATTTAATAACGTCATTTAATTTCATGATTCCCGTCCATTTTATTTCGGCAAATTACATTTAATATCGTATAAGCCTAGTTCCAGACGCTCTCACTAAGTGCGTGAGCGCTCCTCCCTCAGTCGACCTTGAAAACTCAGTATCGCCAATATGGCGCGCATATCTAAATCACATATATATATATGATATATATATATATATATATATATATATATATATATATATATATATATATATATATATATATATATATAATATATATATATATATATATATATATATATATATATATATATATATATATATATATATATATATATATATATATATATATATATATATATATATATATATATATATATATATAATATATATATAATTCGCTTAATCTGTTTCGTGTATTTAACGCATCTTGAGAAGCAAATTACACATAGCGGAACGGCCAAGTGTCAATTTTTGAGGGAATCTTACAAATGTTGATTCAAGTATGAAAATTTGCATGGAGATACAATATGGGTTAATTATCAAATCTGTCTGATTAGACATTCAAAATTCTTATATGGCCACCGAATGTGGCTGTCAGAATTTTCTTTTGGGAATCGAATTATTGTGTTCATTCAATTTAAGTAATTTCAGCATTGATTTCCATGTTTTTGAGTATGTGGAATATGAATTAGGTGTTGAAAACTCTAAAATGGATAGTATTCAAAGGAAACTTGTCTACAAAGAGTGAATATGAATGTATTACTAGGACACACTGGTGACAACTCGCTGTGAAACTCAACATGGGGTTCAGTGTCAGCTAAGTACGAAACTCATAGTGAAGATTAATATATATACAAGTACTTAGTATCCCGAATGTTACCTAATCAGACCCAAATAAGGTTAGGTAGTCACACATGAATTGACAGGATGTGCCAGCGCAGGAGAGCTGAGCTAAGGGTAATGAGGTAAAAGTTATCCGGATGGTATACAGATCGCATGGGACTTATTGTATTAAGTGAATGATCGGGATTGTTGTATGGCAAACAATTGCTTGAATCTAGTTGTATCTGTTACGCCGCCTCTTAACTTACTTTAATATCCAGGTTCTAGATGTAACCAAACAAAAAGAAAGTGAAGTAAATTAAAAGGGAATAAAAATAAATAAAGTAAACCTTTAAGAATTTAATTAAATTAAACATTAACATAATAAAGAGCCTCGTAGGCTGTCACAACAAATTGATTCACTATCGAAACCTTTAAGACACAAATGATACTAAACATCGAAACATCAAAGAACTGCTTAAATATATGGAATAAAAATAAAGCACTGGATTACGTTAACACTACATAAACATAAAAAATAACTGACACTGAAATTAACTACATTGGAACAACACTGAATTACTTAAATGTAACTAAGCAAGCACTGATGGACACATAATAAACATGAATAGGTACTCACAAAGATATACCGCATTGGTGGTGACAGGAACAATCACAGAAATAAAATGAAGTATAAGTAACAGGTAACAAGTGTCACTAAAAAGAACGTGAACTGAATGACAAGGAGGACTGGACTGAACTCCCTCTACAGGTGGACTACTATATATAGGGCCAATTCCCGCCAAAAACCAGCAGGTGGGTCGTTTAACGATGCAGATGGTCGTTAGAGAGAAAGAAAGCTTGTTACAATACTAAATGAAGAAATAAGATGGGCTTGAACAAATAATAACAGTTAAAACCTTAACAGCACAGGGTAAGGTGACTAGATTATATAATAGTAAATATAACACATCATTACAGGAATAATATGGAACACCATGGAAGCATGTTAAATCAAGGAAAGTACGGATGTAATCTATACACACATATATATATATATATATATATATATATATATATATATATATATATATATATATATATATATATATATATATATATATATATATATATATATATATATATTCAGTAAGTTAGAGAAGTTAACCAGTTTATTCAGATTATCCATCTTAGCGCCCAGTCACTCCATTGATTTATGTGTCGGGGCTTCACTCCCTGCCCTATTGACACTGCACACCACGCCCTTAGCGCCCAATAAAAACAAGGCGTGGTCGAGGCATAGTTCCTCCTCACCATATTTACCCAAGTGACACACCAATAGCTCCCTGCATACACTCATCCCAATCACTCCCGGTCCTCCACCAGTCATTATCCCTTCACCAGTCACCCTGGTCCTATACCAGTCACCTCCGGTACTCCACCAGTTAGCCTCGGTCCTTCACCAGTCATCCCGGTCCTCCACCAATCCTCCACCATTCAGCGCGGTCCTCCACCAGTCAGCCCATGTCCTCCACCGGTCACCTCCGGCCATCAGTCAACCCGGTCCTCCATCAGTCCATCAGTCAACCCCGTCCTCCACCAGTCACCCCGGTCCTCCATTAGTCACTTCCCGGTCCTCCATCAGTCAGCCCAGCTCTCCATCAGTTAGCTCGGTCCTCCACCAGTCACTCCCAGTTCTCCACCAGTCCGCTCGGTCCTACACCAATTAGGCCACATTAGCACTCGCAGCAGTAAGAACTTCAGCTGGTGATCGCCTCATTTGTCTTAGTTACACCAACAATTTGGTGCAAGAGTCAATGACCCATACCTGGACAACGCTCGTTTCCCGAGTGTCGCTTTAAAGTTGGCAGCTGCACCGTTATCAGCCTTTATTATCTTGTTTTACTTATCCTAATTTTACACTCGATTCTAAATTAAGCATAATTTTCCTCAAATAGTGACTCCCATTTTTAATTGTCTTGTTCCTGGAATAATAAAGACCTTCCATGTTTTCGTATTTGTATTGTGGTATAATGCTTTGTTCATGCCAGTACCTTGTATTTACTTTTTTAGGCTGTTTCCGAGTTATCCACTTGCTTCCTCGGATATTTTTTTACGAACTCACTTCTGTTATCTCTCTTGTAAGATTCGTGAGTGTAAATCTTAGTTCATCATCAATTTCTAAATTCCACGTCCACTCGCTGAGAAAAACATTAGTTACCTAATGGTGTGCAAATACTGCAAGTTTGATTAGCACAATAAGAAGATTGCACAAGAGCCGAATTCAACATTTCCCAAAATTCCATTTACATCTGAGTCTTATCCCCAGTATTTTCACGTTACCGTTGAAAATATGATGCAGGTCTCTCATTTTCTCTACCCATTTACTGTAAGAATCAGCCAAGGTGTATGAGTCCTGAGTGGGTGAAGAAGTTTCCAGTGGATATGTATGTTGTAAAGGTAAATTCCTTTGGTTGATGTTCCGATGGTATTCTTAATTAAGCAGGAGGAATAAGAATTTTCCAGAGAGAGTTGGAGGTAGAATGCATTTTGCATTAATATTTTCTACTACCTATAGACACCCATAAACTATGTTCTATTCGTTGTCCTTTAAACTGCGTCAGGATGTGTCCTTCTGTAACAGCTATAACAGCACCAAACTAACGAAACCTTTCCTAATAGTACTCTCTGTAACAGCTATCACAGCACCACTCTAACTAAACCTTTCCTAATAGTACTCTCTGTAACAGCTATCACAAAAAACACTAACTAAACCTTTCCTAATAGTACTCTCTGTAACAGCTACCACAGCACCACACTAACTAAACCTTTCCTAATAGTACTCTCTGTAACAGCTATCACAGCACCACACTAACTAAACCTTTCCTAATAGTACTCTCCGTAACAGCGATAACCCACACTAAAGCTTACAAAGGACATCTATCCAAACATGCCCAACCAGTATACAAAGCTATCTGTTATATCGATCAACATAATCACATTGCACAACATTATTACAACATTCTACAACACATTTTTTTCACAACATATAATAATTTTTTTTTGTAAATTAGTAATACTAAAGCTACAAGATAGAAAACACATGACGCAAATTTGAGACACAAATGGAACATTCTATAACACACAGTCCAACACTTAACCTGGGAGACACAAGGTAACATAGTCATACATGGCAAACAATAATAACGGAACAATCAAAGAGTGTCTGTGATACTAAGAAAAATTGGGATTTTTTTTCTTTTTGGTTAGTGACGTGATAGTGGATAGACACTGAGCAAATAAATAATATAAACACTGATTACATCTTTGTACGGTACTTATTGTTTTATCCGTATACTGGTCAACTTTTCTGTACAGAACTACCATTTACAATAGGTCACTACTGCCAATCTGTTAACGTAAAAGTACTTTTACTTTCTGTGGTGCTTCTTCAAGTACACAATTAGTGAAACCAAGTGTTCTGACCTCACTAGGGGAAAGGTCATGGCAGCTTAGCTTCGCTCCCGGGGATAATTACCAGATATGGCTAGTGCTACTTATAAACAGGGTTTATTCAGATTATTGCTCATTTCTCCATCGTTATCAGTTAGCTCGCCGGTATCTGAACGTATTGGTCCAATCTTTTCTCGTGATTTAATTTGATACATTTGGTAGAATCCTTTGGGGTTTTTTTTCGCCTCCCCTGCTATCTTCAGTTCATAATTCCTCTTGGCTTTTCTTATCTCGGTCTTAACCCTACCGGTCAATACCATATAATACTCCCGGAGGTAACTTTCGCCACGATTTATCCTTCTACCTATAGCCTTCCTTTGGCTTATGTTCTTTAAATAATTATTTATCCACTTAGGGTCATTGTTGTCTGATCTGAGTTTTTTGTATGGTATGTTCTGCCTTTGTGCATTAAGTAACTCATTATTTAAATTGCTGTGGAACTCGGCAATCTCAGATCTCGTTATAAGGTCGGTGTCATCTGTCAGGTACACATCCAAGCGTGACACCCCCTCTCTCAGCTGCCTCTTTAAACTATCAAAGTTTGCCCTTCTGAAATCTGGGACTTTACTGGAATTCCCTTTACGTCTGACCTGAAAATCTAACTGGAATCTAATTTCTTTGTGATCGCTGTTTGTAAGATCGTTCTCTACCTCGACATTGCTAATGAGGTTTTCTCTGTTCTACAGAACTAAATCGAGTATGTTATTACCCCGGGTGGGTTCGGTTATATGTTGACTTAGGAAACAGTCCTGGATCGTTTCGAGGAAATCCTCTGATACTGAGTTACCCGTAAGGTCAGTCCAATCTATTTGGCCAAGGTTAAAATCGCCTACTATACAGACTTTGTTGTGCATGGAAGCCCTGCTCATTTCATCCCAGATAAGTCGCTCATTAACTCTATCAAGATTGGGAGGTCTATATATTACTCCTATGATTAATTTTTTCCTACCGTCTATTAATTCTATCCAAATTGTTTCTGTATTCAGCTCAATTTTTATTTCCTTATTCATTTCGCACTTCAGATTATCCCTCACATAGATGGCTACTCCGCCTCCTTTCCTGGATGGCCTATCGGTATGGAACAATTTGTAATACGCAATTTGGTACTCGACAGGTAACTCACGTGAGTCTAGGTTGATCCATGTTTCAGTGAATGCTATTATATCGATTTTTTCGGTACATACCAAGGCCCTAATATCATCCATTTAGTTTCTCAAACTTCTGCTGTTCGCGTAGTAGACATTTAAGTTAGTCGTGTTCTGAGTCTTCCCTTTACTGCGTTTAGGTTTAAATTCCCTGTCTAATTCAGTTTTGTCATCATTCCTAACACTATTTCCCTGTAATCTTTCACTTTGTTTACCCGCTCCCACTGCAGTCTCCTCCACCCCCGTGCCCTCATGTTCCCCTAGTAGTTTAAAGACTTCTATATCTTTTGAACTGCCCCCTTTAGAGACCCAGCCAGGGTTGCCACCCCCTCCCGAGACAGGTGCACCCCATCCCTAGCATAAAGGTCCCTTCTGCCGTAGAAGTTGTCCCAGTTGTCAATGAATGGGACTGATATTGACTTGCAATATCCATCAAGACGGCCGTTGACACCAACTGCCCTTGACAACTATTCATTTCTAACTCTCCTTCTCGGCAGGACACCACATATGATAGGGATCCCTCCCTTAGTCCTAATACGACCTATAGCTGTCTTGAACTTATCAAGAAGCTCTTCACTCCTACACCGAACCAATATCATTGCCTCCTGCACTGAGGCAAATAATGGGTTTGTTCCCATTACCAGACAAGATATTGTCCATCCTGTCAACTATATCCCCCAACCCAGCCCCTGGCAAACACACCCTCATCTAATTTTTATTTTTACCACAAAAGGCTCTGTCTAAGTACCTTGTCTGTGAGTCACCAACAATTAAACTTTTTATACCTTCCTTGTCAGCCCTGTCCCTGACTGTACTAACGTCCAATCCGTCTATCAAGGACTAAACGAGTTGATACACTTAGCTGTTGTTGTCGTTGTTGTCGTATCCTTGTGTTTCTTCACCACCAGTTTGGTCTTCCCTCTCCTCACAACCTTCCATTCCCCAGAGTTATCGTCATTCACCGGCTTTCCTTGTCCCGTTTCTTCCTTCATCCTTGTTATCTCTTCCTTTAATTTCAAGTTTTCTAACTCTAATTTCAGGTTTTTGTCCTTGATATTCTGTAACTCGGCCCACAGAAGGGCGTAACCCCGTTCACCAGTAGCACTAGCCATATCTGATGATTATCCCAGGGAGCAGAGCTAAGCAGCCTTGACCTTTCCTCTAGTGAGGTCATCACTCTTCAACACTGGTCCCACGTCTATCCAAAACGAAATTGTCACTTTTGATTATGTTGATATCCCGGTGGTGAGGATGGGTCGGGGAGAGAGACTTGGGGAATGGGCCAAGCATTGGCCAAGGGGTCGCTGCTCTGCAGGAGCAGCGCCTGAATATGTCTTGACCCTCCGGTGGTCAAGGGGCTTATAAAAATGCTTGCCTATATTTTTATAGTAAAAAGACATGCTGTACTTTATAGAAAAACATAGTCTCTGTATTCTGTATTTTCTAATGCTGAGGTTGATACACTTCAGTTAGAGATAATTGTTTTAATCTGCAAACAGGGATATATTGGAAACTAATTAAATTTCATAAATACAATTAATTTTGTTTGATATTGAAAAAAAGCAATGTATAAGAAGCAAAGTAATAAGAAAATAAAAGGACCAACATAATAAACCAATGGCAAACATAGAGTAACTTATTTGTTTTTACAGCACTACTCCTTTATGCACTATACATAGACAGTTTTTCAGTGAATTATGACAAAGTTCAAAGTCTTGAAACGATAGAACATTGTTCGAAACAGATGGATAAACTACAATATCAATATAACAATAGATGAGACAACAGTCAAAATAGTCGGACAAATGATACTGCTAGCGACAATTACACATAGCATGTGTGTCAATAGGGCAGATATATAAATAGTAACAAAATAGTACTACAGTTATCGAAAATATATTTCCTAGTAAAACACGAATCTGGATCTTTAAACTCTATACCCTCGAACCATAGACAGTACCTACAGTTGCCATATACCACAACATGGTTACTATCGTAAAGTACAGTATGTAATTAAAGGTACGTAGTCTGATGTCCAATATACATCCGTACACCCACAAACGGTACCGTATGTTGACACCGGCACATTATAATGTAGTACAGAATAGTAAATACAGGTAGATGGCACATGTACAGGTACACCTGTATTGAAATAATTATGGTACATATATTGTGTTTTCATTATAGATTACCCGTGAATTAATTGACGTATTTCATGTACTACCTGTATTTTCATACATCAGCTACTGCTACAGTAGAGTACTGTACCAGACAGTAAAGTATGTTAACATTTGAACATAGCATCTTTATTCATAACTCCTGTAACCACAATGGCATCATTATATATATGGGCTGTAATTGGTTAAATATATTAGGCATTGATTGATATATTGTGCTTTATTGTACTTGATGTTGTTTTATGTCTATGTATTTTGTGGATTTCTTGTTTATTCTGCATAGATGTCCAAGTATTTTGTGCTAATGCCAAAATATATGGTTTCGGTGTTATGTTACATGACCCTGTGACATTAATAATGACCAT
>NW_024745974.1:15000-29757 GCF_018991925.1 Homarus americanus
AGAATCTAGTCTTATTAAACATACCGAAGCAGTCAACATGAATTTGAGTAATGGCATGTACAAACTGGACAATTTTGTTATTAAGAAGATTTGTAACCAGGTGAGAAGGTTGGGTCACCATACCCTCTGACCTGACTACCGACCATTGCGGTGCTTTTTAAAGATTAGTAGGGTCATTACCTAATACCTGACCATTGTGGACATGATATCACCCTCCTCTGTATATATACACCTTGTATTGTACTTCTCCTTATTCTGTACTCACCCCTGAAGATGTGAATTACAAGAAAGCGCTTGGGAACTTCGTGTTTTCTTCTTTCCTTGTGGTTATCAGCATCCATCTATCTATCAATCTATCTATCTATATCTATATCTATATTTATATATATATATATATATATATATATATATATATATATATATATATATATATATATATATATATATATATATATATATATATATATATATATATATATATATATATATTGTTACGAATTGGGGATTTAGAATATAGTTAAAAGTCTACCCAGATCCCAACAGGCAACAACAACAAAAAACAAAGACAATCGGACTATAAAAGGGTAGACAAAGGATGCGAGTTTTGGTTGTGTATAATAAAGTACCATAAATTCCTTAACATAATATTCAGCTATCTATAATTTACCCTTAACCATACTTAACCTAAACATTAACAGTAAATACATATTTATACAACATACAATAATTTGAAGCAAGGTGGACGCGGGGAGGCAATACAAGATTACAAATACTTAAGTGCGGAGCTGAGATGGCTGATGAGTAAGGCTGAGTATTGTAGAAGACGGTAGGTAGTCACTGTGCCGTAGGTTTCCAGGAAAGGTGATCCTGTGGTCACTTCCCAGAGTGAAGTCAACTCTCCTCGAACTCGAGCTGTCAAATAAGACTTGGAGGAAGTGACGCAACAACCAGGATATGGAGAGGGGAAACCCCAGAGTGGTAACTAAGACGAGTCATACTCGTGTTTCGTCCCTAGATGGCGTTGCTCGTGGTGCTAGGTAGGTAGATCAGGACAATAGATGGCGTGGTTCTTAGTGTTGGGTAGGTAGATCATGACAATTGGTGGCGGGGTTCGTAACACACCCCCCCTCCAAAGACCTCCGTAGCGCGGGCGCGAAGGAGGTGATCACCTGGTGCGTCTGGAGAGTAGCTGCTGCTTTTCCACTGGAGCTCGGGATAAGGAGTCCGCAATCATGTTGTCCACCCCCTTTATGTGCCGGACTTGTAGATTATAGGGCTGGGTGAGGAGAGCCCAGCGGAGGATTCGCTGGTTGGAGGTCTTGTTGGTTTGGATGAACGTGAGTGGGTTATGGTCGGTGAAGACTAGGGTTGTTTGTGGGCAAGACTGGAGGTAACATTCAAACTTCTTTATTGCCAACACCAGAGCCAGGGCCTCCTTCTCTATGGTCGAGTAGTTGGTCTGATGTTTTGAGCGAGGTGTAGTCAGGGGGGTGGACTACAGGCTTGGAGGCAAGGAAGGCTTTGAGGCGGTGGAAAGACTGGTCGCACCTCTGGTTCCAGATGTAAGGGACCGCAGAACTGGTAAGGTCTGTGAGGGGTCCGGCCACGCTGGAGAAGTTACTGCAGAACCGACGGTAGTAGCCGCACATCCCCAGGAAGCGCATGAGTTCCTTCCTCGTCCTTGGAGTGGGGAAGGACAAGATGGCTTTAACGTTTGCGTCCTTGGGTCTCACCATACCATGCCCAACGATATGTCCCAGGTAAGTCACTGAGGCCCGGCCAAAAGCAGATTTAGCCAGGTTTATGGTGAATCCAGTCTCTTGCAGTCGTGCAAACAGTATCTCCAAACGCACCAGATGTTCGTCCCAGCCGTCCGACACCACCACCAGGTCATCCAGGTAGGCGAACGTCCCACCTAGGTCCTGAATTAGGTAGTTGATGGCCCTCTGGAATGTGGCCGGAGCATTAGAAAAGCCAAACGCCATAACCAAATATTGAAAAAGACCAAATGGAGTTATAAATGCCGAGATTATTTTTGCCCTATCCGTGAGTCCCACTTGATAATATCCTTTCAACAGGTCCACGGTACTGATAAATTTGGCACAGCCTATGCTGTCTATTATATCTTCAATCAAAGGTAAAGGGTAGGAGTCTGAGACAGTGACCTGGTTCACTTTACGATAATCGGTACAGAAACGAAAAGTGCCATCGGGTTTTGGAATGGGAAGGCAAGGTGAAGCCCAGGGGGAGGTACTAGGCTCAGCCAAGTTATGTTTTAACAAAAAATCTACCTCCTTTTTCATAATCTCATTTTTGTGGATTTAGTCGATATGCCGATTGCCTAATGGGTTGTACATCATCTGAGATTAGCTTAATATCATGTTTAAGTATATTGCAAAACCCTGGGAGGTCTGACGTGACTTTAGGAAATGTTGATAATAACTTAGTGAGATCTTTTGCTCGAGATGGATTCAGAACAGAAAAATACTCATCCGAGTTGTTGAGTATGTGACTGTAAGCAGGGTTTTCTTTAGGTAGAGGGAAGTCTAAATTCTCCAATAGGTCCATGTCATCTGTCTCCGGCTCCGGCCCTGACAAAACCGTATGCAATACAGGTTGGCTTATAGCCTCTGGGATGTCTTCCTCTGACTGCCTGGAATGGTAAAGTTTCATGAGATTAATGAGAACAAGTTGTGAATCTTTTTTGCGATCAGGAGTATGGACTATATAGTTGAGAGGAGATAGTTTATTTGCATGGATTTGAAAGTTTTGATGGAACCGTTCCAAGCAACCTTGGGACGGTGGGTGGTAAGCCGAAGATGTACAATGGTCCACACTGAGGTCTTTCATCACCTGTTTGAACGAAGATGGATCAGATTGTTGGGCTGTAATGAGCTCATCCTTACTAATGGTCTTATTGTACAGATCTTCTGTGGGTAGGAAGATATTGGAAGTGGTTTCAGATGAAGAGGGCCCATTTCGCACACTCTGTGACCGGGTGACAGCACAAGATGGGAAAAGATGAGGAATAGTTTCTTTAAGGTCAGTGGTGGAGTTGACAGGTAAGGGAGAGTCGACTGTCTTTATGTTAGGAAACACTAGATCTCCTACCAAGTCATTACCCAATAATAAATGAATGCCGCACACAGGCATTGGGTCTTTCCTAATGGCTATTTGCACTTCCCCAGTAATCAAGGGACATTGGAGGTGCACTTTAGCTAAGGGATAGGAAGAATGGGATGAGAGATCTGAAATTAGAACACTCTCGTTAGTAAATGCGGTAGATATATCAGGAATGACGTTAAACAGGAGGATAGATTGTGCTGCGCCCGTATCACGTAGTATACGAATAGAGAAAGAACGAGACCCCTCTATGATGGAAAATTTTCCCTCATAGGTGAATGAAGAGAAGAGATCCTGATGGGGCCTTTCCACATTGGTGTTTGCTATTGGTTTGGATTTGGGATCCAGGGAACTACTTTTAGCAATTCTACACTTTGGGTGTTTACAAGTCTGGATCGTATGGCCTGGGTTTTTACAGTAAGAACAAGTAAACTTGGTTGCATCAGGGGGGGTAGGTGTGGGACCTTTCGACCTACCACTCACGTCCCCAAGGTTATCATCAGAGGAGGACCTAACATGTCGGGAAGTACCACGTTCCCTACGGCACAGTGACTCCACCAGCAAGGCGTACTCATCAGCCAGCTCAGCGGCACGCCCTAAAGTAACCTCTCCACGCTCTTCCACATGCTTCAAGATGTGAAATGGTGTCTTGCTCTTCCACTCCTCCAGGACTACCAAATTTAACAAATCTTGAAATATGGAGGTCTCTGTAGCCTCTAACCACTTCTTAAAAAACTTAAGCTTTTCTTGAGCAAACTCAACAAAGGTGTGTGAAAATGGTTTGGTTAGTTTACGAAACTTCTGCCGGTATCCATCTGGCGTAATAGCATAAGAGGTGAGGATATTCTTTTTTATGTTATCATAGTCATCAGTCTGGTCTAAACAGTTATAAACTCTACGAGCCTTACCACATAATTTAGGAACTAACACCGACACCCACTGGTCCTTTGGCCACTCATTCTTCCCGGCTATTTTCTCAAAAGTCCTAAATGACCCGTCCATATCGGATTCATCAAACCCGGGAACAAGGGAAGAAGCAGTAGAAGGGTTAAAAGCAGCTAGTTTCTCTCTTAATGCCACTTCTTTTGATTTAAACTCCGATGTTAAGGTGACTTCTATCTCTCTCACCTGTAGTTCTTTCAGTCTAACCTCCTGCTCCAACTTGGCCTGTTCCAACTTTTCCTCCTGCTCCAACTTGGCCTGTTCCAACTCGAGTTCTTTCATTTTGATTTGGAACTCGAACCTAGCTCGTTCTAGTTCTAAGGCGTCTACTCTTTGTGCTTTTTCTTGAGGGCTAGCCAGACCTGAGGCAACTTCTGAGTGAGGAGGGGTGGTGGATAGTGGTTGAAGTTTCTTGGACATGGGCGTTAATCGGTCAACAGCGGATTCTTTTAAAACTTCTTGGTGAACCAACATTTCAATTACATGATTTTTTAACATTTCCTTAGTCAGTTGCTGTGAAAATGGGATATTGTAATAGTTGGCTATTTCTTTCCATTCTTTCTTCAGGATATTAACACGTAATTTAGCTACGGAAGGATTTTCAATAAAATCTTGGAGATCAAAACCTGAGGTGGCCATTGTTAAGAAAAATAGGATAAATTAACTAATGGTCAAAAGATAAGATAAGTTGATTACCCTAGAAAATATCACGGCAGTGGATAACCAGAAAGTCCCGGAAACTAACCAAGTTATACCTAGGGAAATTACACTTATGAATATTGTTCTTCTGAGAAGATCCTTAGATAAGGATAAGAGACTTGAAAGGGGAAGGGCGTATTACGGCATTAATATAAAGATCCGGATTAACAACCCCGAGATACTTGAAAGAGGAAGAGCGTATTACGGCATTAATATAAAGATCCGGATTAACAACCCTGAGATACTTGAAAGAGGAAGGGCGTATTACGGCATTTATATAAATATCCGGATTAACAACCCTTGAGTTTGGTATGATTGACCCCGAATGAGATAATGAGAAGAACAATAATGGAGGCTTTATAATTATGGGGTCCTGGTAGAGCGGGGCGTCCCAAGATATCACTTCACCCTAAACTAGTGACTATGGAACAGCCTACTCTGGAGTGAGGGTACGGCATTAAACAGATCCGGATTCTTCCCTACACTCGATAAGACTTACTACACGACTGCCACGTGTAAGAACAGGTAAGCCTTATGACACTTGGAACCTAATATCCTACGTCTGTCACTCTTACTGTACGATAATACCAATATATGCACACACATATGAAGGAAACTTTAAACCACCGTAAAGCAATTGTGAACAGAAGTGACTGGGAGGAATGATTAACAATGAGTAACAAGGGGGGAAGGAATATGGTACTTAAGGTCGAATCCTGTCACGGTCGCCATTTGTTACGAGTTGGGGATTTAGAATATAGTTATACGTCTACCCAGATCCCAACAGGTAACAACAACAAAAAAGAACAAAGACAATCGGACTATAAAAGGGTAGACAAAGGATGCGAGTTTTCGTTGTGTATAATAAAGTACCATGAATTCCTTAACAAAATATTCAGCTTCCTATAAATTACCCTTAACCAAACCTAACCTAAACATTAACAGTATATACATATTAATACAACATAAAACAATCGTGAAGCAAGTTGGAGGTGGGAGAGGCAATACAAGATTACAAATACTTAAGTGCGGAGCTGAGATGGCTGACGAGTAAGGCTGAGTATTGTAGAAGACGGTAGGTAGTCACTGTGCCGTAGGTTTAGAGGATAGATGATCCTGTGGTCACTTCCCAGAGTGTAGTGCTCTCTCCTCGAATTGGAGCTGACAAAGAAGACTTTGAGGAGGTGACGCAACAACCAGGATATGGAGAAGGGAAACCCAGGAGTGGTAACTAAGACGAGTCATACTCGTGTTTCGTCCCTAGATGGCGTTGCTCGTGGTGCTGGGTAGGTAGATCAGGACAATAGATGGCGTGGTTCGTAGTGCTAGGTAGGTAGATCATGACAATTGGTGGAGGGGTTCGTAATAAATATATATATATATATATATATATATATGAGAGAGAGAGAGAGAGAGTATATATATATATATATATATATATATATATATATATATATATATATATATATATATATATGTATATATACCGAAGCATTCAACATGAATTTGAGTAATGGCATGTGTAGATATATGACGAATATGCCTTGTAATATGTAACTTGTACTATTTACCATTATTGATTCAGGTCTCTGTATTATATGTTTTATAATCACACTCCCTTTTGTCACCTAGTGTTGTTCATATGCTTTGGGGCACATGCGTGCTGTACGCTCAAGGCGCAGAGAGAGATACCCAGAGAGATTCCAAGACAGTTGCTGTTTACCCTTGTCTTAACTCCTTCGTGTTTGTACCAGGAATAGAACTTACGGACTTGACATCAGAGTGTTTCCTTTACCCCTGAGTGTAAGGACCACCTGAGTATCATACATGGCGCAGTGTCTAGTTGGGACATCACGTTATTCAGAATTGAGGACAGAATTCCTCTGATCCGCCATCTGTCAACTCCTCTTGTCGGGTGGATCTTGATGCCATCAACACGATATTCTGGAATTTAAGCAGTGCAGTGTTGTGAAGTGCTTTTTCAGTTTTAGGTGGTAAACTTTAGTGTCTTTAAAGTGTTTCCCCATGTTCCTGCACTTTTACAAAAAGAGAGGGGAGCTTTTTAAGAGCTATGGAGAGCTCAAGTTTTGACATCCATCCTCGCTCATGTCTCGACCAGCACTGAGTGTCTGCTGTGAGGGGAGTTGCTGTAACTGCCAGCCTGCTAGCCAGCCTGCCCGAGTACACGCACAAACGAACGCACACACACACACACAGAAGCTCGCAGATATCTTCCATTTAAAGACGATTGCTCTTCTGCTCACTTATTAATTACAGTAATTGTGAGAGAAATAAAGAAGAATGACAAAAATGATCCATAATATTAGAAACCTTCCATATGAAGAAAGACTGAAGCTTAGGCCACATTCATTAGAGAGGCGAGAGTTAGGGAGATATGATAGAGGTGTACAAGTGGGTAAGTGGGATTAACAAGGGTAAAATGAAGATGCTCTGAAGCTCAGTAATAACGAAATAACTCAGAACAAATGGCTTTAAATTAGATAAATTCTGATTCAGAAAGGATATAGGCAAGCACTGGTTTGGTAATAGAGTTGTGGATATGTGGAATAGGCTACCGAGTGCTATAGTAGGATCGGGGACGCTAGGGAGCTTCAAGACGAAGTTGGATAGGCACATGGAAGTGCTGGGATGGGTGTGAAAGGGATCTGCCCTGTATGGGCCAGTCGGCCTCCTGCAGTATCCCACTTTCTTATGTTCTTATGTTCTTATAGTAGGATCGGGGACGCTAGGGAGCTTCAAGACGAAGTTGGATAGGCACATGGAAGTGCTGGGATGGGTGTGAAAGGGATCTGCCCTGTATGGGCCAGTCGGCCTCCTGCAGTATCCCACTTTCTTATGTTCTTATGTTCTTATGTTCTTATGTTCTTAACTGGTCAGCTTTGATGTAACATCCCTCTTTACAAAGGTCCCAGTTGATGATTTACTAGAGTTCCTCATAGATTCCCTGGATGACATTTCACTGCCCGTCTCGAAAGACGACTTCATCGAACTCATCAAACTATGTATTAAGGATTGCAAATTCGAAATCAATGGGGAATATTATGCTCAAAAATTTGGTATGGCAATGGGTAATCCACTCTCACCTGTATTAAGCAACCTATATATGGAATTCTTTGAAAAGAAACTATTAAGTAATATTTTACCACCCTCAGCAGTCTGGTTTAGATATGTTGATGATGTATTATGTCTCTGGCCATGTAATGAGGACCTAAAAGCTTTCCTGCCACAACTTAACAACTTAGCCCCCTCGATCAAATTCACTGTGGAATTAGAGCAAGACTGTAAATTGCCATTCCTAGACTGTCTGATACACAGAATAGGTAACACTTTTAAGTTCAGTATTTATAGAAAACCAACTAATGTGTGTTCATACATTCATTATTATTCTGCCCACCATAATAAAGTCAAACAGTCAGTATTTTCAACAATGTTTTTACGTGCCTTGAGAATTTGCAGTCCGGAATTCATCGATGAGGAATACAAATATATATATAATATTGGCTCAAACCTTAAATACCCTAGATCTTTCATAGACAAATGCCTAAACATTACTAAGAAAACTTTTTATAGAACTGATCCCAAGCCCACCCATGACCATAAGAATATCTTAATATTACCATTTCACAAAAATTTCTCACACATTCCTGCACAACTAAAAACCTGGAACGTCAATGTGGCATTTAAAAACTCATGCACTGTTAAACAAATGTTAATCAAGAACTCCCCCAACAACACAATTGGTTACATTTATAAAGTTCCTTGCAAGGAATGTAATATGTTTTACTTAGGCCAGACAGGTAAAGATCTTGCAACTAGAATTAAACAACACAAATACAGTGTTAGGACAGGCCAGGAATCCAATGCTCTGTTTGTTCATTTGAGGGATAACAAGCATTGCATCGACTGGGATAATGCCTCCTCAATATTACCATGTAATTCAATTGATAGTAGGAACATCATAGAATCTAGTCTTATTAAACATACCGAAGCATTCAACATGAATTTGAGTAACGGCATGTACAAGCTGGACAACTTTGTAATTAAGAAGATTTGTGACCAGGTGAGAAGGCCGGGTCACCTGACCATCTGACCTGACCACCAACCGCTGTGTGCTATTTAAAGATTAGTAGGGTCATTACCTAATACCTGACCATTGTGGACCTGGTCTCACCCTTCTCTGTATATATACACCTTGATTTGTATTTCTCTCTCTAGTCTGTACTCACCCCTGAAGATGTGATTTACACCAAAGCGCTTGGGAACTTCGTGTTTTCTTCTTTCCTTGTGGTTATCAGCATATACCTAGATCACGCGCACCTACAGTGATTTACTTGTGTATATATATATATATATATATATATATATATATATATATATATATATATATATATATATATATATATATATATATATTATTTCCTGTAGTAGTTTGAAAGTTCCTGATATTAGTAAAACTATTTATCTAAAAACCTTTGACAGTTCAATAGGTAACTGGAGATCCGCGGAAGTTAATTAAAACCCGCCGAAGAGACCACTTATACCATTATTATCGGTGGAAAAACAAGGGTAAAAGAAATTACATAACGCCTAGTCGCCCAGTATTCCAAATGCTCTTTCACTTAACTTAATACAATTGGGGTCCAAATAGTGATGCGCCCCAACCATGGATGGTCAGCCAGCTCTCTTCATCTCAGTAGTCTTGGAGAGGATTGCACCACCCGCCACCCGTTACTTCCAGAGAATGTAACTCTTGTCATTGTTAATACCAGGGCAAATCCCGAATTCTAATTTGCTAACCAAGAGTTTGCAATACAAAAATACTGTATTCAACAGAAAGTGACGCACAGGGCGCACTCTACTGTACTGTAATTGTACTGTAATAAATGCAAACATGGCCTCCCCACAGTGACCCGACTGGTTACGGCGGGAGAACTCAAAGATAGGGGAGGGCAGAACCACAAACACCAACACAAAACTGTATAGTCTCCGAGGTGTCACGGTGCTACCGTCCTGGCAATAGATAGATAATCCCGAGGCGCCTCAGCCCACCTAGCTGTAATAAAGCGGAAGTGCTGAGTGCAGCTCCATACCGCCCTTACATCATTATGTGGCGATCCACACACTGCCAACCATGACTCTATGGGACCACACCACTTTTTTCACAAATGAGGAAACCAACACCTCAGACCGCCTGGCAAAGGTGGCTCAAAAAGAGCCCGACAGCTGCCACAGATCGCTGACTTGAAAACAAAATGTCCCAACCACAGCTTTATACAAACAGATAACGATCCAAATCATTGTAATTATCCTGTACAACCGAGCTAGAAGTAGCCAAAATCTATACCTGTCAATATTGTAAAAACATAATGCCTAAAACACACCAAATATTTTGAAAACTCAAAGTATTTTAACCAGAGATACATCATCAGTAAACAGAAAGCAAACCTTCAGCATTGTATATGCATACTGCATAGAAATACCAATAAAAGAAACAACTGAACAAACTGAAAAGACTTAAAAGAATACTTTTTGCAACCGACCTTTTATACAACATCACTTTAGACTGTGTTGTTATACAATACTGTTGTTAGCACGTTTAATATTTAAAGACGAATTCTGCCATCCGTATAACCCAGTGTACATTATAAAGGTTACAAATAAATAAACAATAAAAGTAAAAGTAAATTGTCCTTTTACAGATACAGTTTACTGCAACACAAGGCAACTTCACTCAGCTGATCGTACGCGGGTGGACGGTGAGGCGAAGGAGTTCTTCTCTGGCTGGTTCACACGGGGATGATGATTACTGCCTTCCTGTGTATCGTCTGCTCTGCCTCCTCCTTATTTCCACTTTCACGGGTATTGTTTTTTTCTTTCTGTTTTCGATTTTGTTTTATTATTTGTATTTTTAACTAAATATTTTCCATATATTTTGGTTATCTAATACTTTCAAATATGTGAAATTTGGATATATGAGATAGCGCTGAGACAAGGGCGTTAAGGCCGATGTAACCCGTATATAGGGTCACAGTTAGCCATGACTAGTTCTCCATAATGCCCACACACCCATAGTACCCACACACTATCCACACACCCACACAACGAGATACAGTGAAATAAACTGCTGTACCTAAATATTATGTAACTCAAAATATATTCCCAAAACAGCACATTTACAGTTGAAAATAATAAAAGCATAAATAATACAAACAAAATCAATTAATATGTTTTTTATTATTTTTAAATGTCATAAATGTTGGGTCAACGCTTCTTGTTGTTCTTTGTCTTTTTCCCAGTGAAGATGTAGTCTCCCCATGGCAGGTACTGGTCCTTTTGTACATGGCAGAAAGCGGTAGTTTCCTTCTTCTTCTTGTTGTTTTGAGGTTTAGTGTGCTTTGTGGTCTGCAGTTTGTTAGATCGGGGGCCCTTCTCCTTCACCTGGCAAGGCTTCACCTCAACCTTTGAAACTTTTGTTACAGTGCGTCGGAACACCATTGTGATTTACTGACACTAACAGCTCTCTCACTGACGTCAAATCAAAATTTGACCATACAGAAAGAAATACGGTTTAATAAGGTTGAAATTTAAAGAAATTGACAACAAAATGAAGCTCTGTTTATCACTATAGTGTTGAGGACTGGTGTTTGTAGAGATGATGGATGGTGTATAATATGTAGTGATGATGGATGGTGTTATATGTAGTGATGAAGGATGGCGTTATATGTAGTAATGATGGATGGTGTTATATGTAGTGATGATAGGAGGGTAATATATGTAGTGATGATGGATGGTGTTATATATAGTGATGATGCATGATGATATATGTAGTGATGATGGTTGGTGTTATATGTAGTGATGCTGGATGGTGTTATATGTAGTGATGATGGATAGAGTTATATGTAGTGATGATGGATGATGTTATATGTAGTGATGATGGGTGGTGTTATATGTAGTGATGTTGGATGGTGTTATATGTAGTGATGATGGATGATATTATATGTAGTGATGATAGGATGGTTCTATATGTAGTGATGGATGGTGTTATATGTAGTGATGATGCATGATGTTATATGTAGTGATGATAGGATGGTTTTATATGTAGTGATGATGGATGGTGTTATATGTAGTGATGATGCATGATGTTATATGTAGTGATGATGGTTGGTGTTATATGTAGTGATGCTGGATGGTGTTATATGTAGTGATGATGGATAGAGTTATATGTAGTGATGGATGATGTAATATGTAGTGATGATAGGTGGTGTTATATGTAGTGATGTTGGATGGTGTTATATGTAGTGATGATGGATGATATTATATGTAGTGATGATAGGTTGGTTTTATATGTAGTGTTGATGGATGGTGTTATATGTACTGATGATGCATGATGTTATATGTAGTGATGATGGGTGGTGTTATATGTCGTGATGGATGGTTCTATATGTAGTGATGGTAGATGGTGTTATATGTAGTGATGATGGATCGTGTTATATGTAGTGATGATGGATAGTGTTATATGTAGTGATGATGATGGATGGTGTTATAAGTAGTGATGATGGATGTTGTTATATGTAGTGATGAAGGATGGTGTTAGTGAAGATTGTGAAGTGAGATGTAGTGAAGATTGTGAAGTGAGGTGTAGTGAAGATTGTGAAGTTAGATGTAGTGAAGATTGTGAAGTGAGATGTGGTGAAGATTGTTAAGTGAGATGTAGTGAAGATTGTGAAGTGAGATGTAGTGAAGATTGTGAAGTGAGATGTATTGAAGATTGTGAAGTGACATGTAGTGAAGATTGTGAAGTGAGATGTACTGAAGATTGTGAAGTGAGATGTAGTGAAGATTGTGAAGTGAGATGTAGTGAAGATTGTGAAGTGAGATTATAAAGTAAACTGTAGTAATTGAAAACCTAACGCTGGTTATTCTAGTGTATCCGTGTCTTGTTAACGGGAACCAACATGGCGTGAAGGAGATGTAGTGAAGATGAGAAGTGAGATGTAGTAGATTGTGAAGTGGGATGTAAAGAAGATTAGAAGTGAGATGCAGTGGAAGACAGAAGGACAGAAGACAGAAGTGAGATGTAGTGAAGATTGTGAAGTGATGTAGGAAGATTGTGAAGGAGATGAAGAAAGAAGTGAGAGATGTAGAAGACAGAAGGAGACTGAAGATTGTGAAGTGAGATGTAGTGAAGATTGTGAAGGAGATGGTAAAGATTGAAGAGATGTAAGATTGTGAAGTGAGAGATGGTGAAGATTTGAAGAGATGTGGTGAAGATTAGAAGGAGATGGTGAAGATTGTGAAGAGAGGGAGGAAGATTGTGAAGGAGAGGAAGATTGTGAAGTGAGATAGTGAAGATTGTGAAGTGAGATGGTGAAGAAGTGAGTAGATTAGTGAAGATTAGAAGGAGATGTAGTGAAGATTGTGGTGAGATGTAGTGAAGATTAGAAGGAGATGTAGTAAGATTGTAAGTGAGATGAAAGATTAGAAGGAGATGTGAAGATTGTAGGAGATGTGTAAGATTGTGGGAAGTAGAGAAGGTGAAGATTTGAAGTAGATGTAGAAGAGTGAAGGAGATGTAGAAGATTGTGAAGTGAGATGTAGTGAAGATTGTGAAGTGAGATGGAGGAAGATTGTGAAAAGAGATGTAGTGAAGATTGTATGAGATGCAGTAAAGATTGTGAAGTGAGATGTAGTGAAGATCAGAAGGAGATGAAGTGGGATTGTGGAAGAGATGTAGTAGATTGTGAAGTGAGATGTGTGAAGATTGTGAAGTGAGATGTAGAAGATTGTGAAGGAGATGGTAAGATTGTGAAGTGAGATGTAATAGAAGATTGTGAAGGAGATGAAGTGAAGATTGGGAAGTGAGATGAAGTGAAGATTGTGAAGTGAGATGTAGTGAAGATTAGAAGGAGATGGTGAAGATTGTGAAGTGAGATGGAAAGATTTGTGAAGTGAGATGTAGAAGATTGTGAAGGAGATGTAGGGGAAGATTGTGAAGTGAGATGTAGTAAGATGTGAAGGAGATGGTGAAGATTGTGAAGTGAGATGTGGTAAGATCAGAAGTGAGATGAGTGAAGATTGTGAAGTGAGATGGTGAAGATTGTGAAGTGAGATGTAGTGAAGATTGTAAGTGAGATGTATAAGATTGTGAAGGGAAGTGAAGACGGGAAGTGAGATGTAGTGAAGATTGTGAAGGAGATGTGGTGAAGATTGTGAAGGAGATGGTGAAGATTGTGAAGGAGATGTAGAAGATTGTGAAGGAGATGGTGAAGATTGTGAAGTGAGATGAAGAAGATTGTGAATGAGAGATGTAGAAGATTGTGAAGGGATGTAGGAAGATTGTGAAGAGATGCAGTGAAGAGTGAAGGAGATGGTGAAGATTGTGAAGTGAGATGTAGTGAAGATTGTGAAGGAGATGGTGAAGATTTGAAGTGAGATGGTGAAGATGTGAAGGAGATGTGAAGATCAGAAGGAGATGTGAAGATTGTGAAGTAAGATGTAGAAGATTGTGAAGTGGAGATTTAGTGAAGATCAGAAGGAGAGGGTGAAGTATCAGAAGGAGATATATGAAGATTGAAGTAGATGTAGTGAAGATGTGAAGTGAGATGCAGTGAAGATTGGATGAGATGGTGAAGATTGTGAAGCGAGATGCAGAAGATTGTAGTGAGATGAGTGAAGATTGTATGAGATGTAGTGAAGATTGTGGAAGTGAGATGTAGTAAGATTGTGAAGGAGATGTAGTGAAGATTGTGAAGTGAGATGTAGAAGATTGTGAAGAGATGGAGGAAGATTGTGAAGTGAGATGGTGAAGATTGTGAAGATGTAGTAAGATTGTGAAGATGCGAAGTAGTATCGAAGTGAAATGTAGTAAGATTGGGAAGAGATGTGTGAAGATTGTAGTAAAGATTGTGAAGTGAGGCAGTGAAGATTGAAGTGAGATGGTGAAGATTGTAGTAAGATTATAAAGTAAACTCG
>NW_024745975.1:0-12061 GCF_018991925.1 Homarus americanus
GACAAGGAGAGTGTGGTGATGAAGACAAGGAGAGTGTGGTGATGATTAACAAGAGAGGTGTGATGGAGACAAGGAGAGTGTGGTGATGATTGGACAAGGAGAGGTGGTGATGATGAAACAAGAGAGAGTGTGGTGATGATTAAGACAAGGAGAGTGTGGGTGATGATTAAGACAAGGAGAGTGTGGTGATGATGGAGACAAGAAAGAAAGACAAGGAGAGGGTGATGATTAAGACAAGAGAGTGGGGATGATGGAGACAAGGAGAGTGTGGTGATGATTAAGACAAGGAGTGTGTGACAACAAGGAGTGTGGTGATGATTAAGACAAGGAGAGAGTGTGGTGATGATGGAAACAAGGAGAGTGTGGTGATGATTAAGACAAAGGAGAGTGTGGTGATGATTAAGACAAGGAGAGGGTGATGATGGGAGACGAGAGAGTGGTGATGATTAAACACAAGGAGAGTGTGGTGATGATTAAGACAAGGAGAGGTGGTGATGATCAAGACAGAGAGTGTGGAAAACAAAACAAAGAGGGTGATGATGGAGACAAGGAGAGTGTGGTGATGATGGAGACAAGGAGAGTGTGGTGATGGGAGACAAAAAAAACAAAGATAACAAGAGAGGGATGATTAAGACAAGGAAAGGTGGGTGATGATGGAGACAAGGAGAGTGTGGTGATGATGGAGACAAGGAGAGGTGGTGGATGATTAAGACGAGGAGAGTGGTGATGATTAAGACAAGGAGAGTGTGGTGATGATTAAGACAAGAGAGTGTGGTGATGATTAAGACAAGAGAGTGTGGTGATAATAAGACAAGATGATGAACACAGAGAGTGTGGTGATGATTAAGACAAGGAGAGTGTGGTGATGATTAAGACAAGGAGAGTGTGTGGTGATGATTAAGACAAGGAGAGTGTGGTGATGATTAAGACAAGGAGAGTGTGGTGATGATGGAGACAAGGAGAGGGTGATGATGGACAAGGAGAGTGTGATGATGATTAAGACAAGGAGAGAGTGTAGTGATGATTAAGACAAGGAGAGTGTGGTGGATTATAAGACAAGCAAGAGAGTGTGGTGATGATTAATACAAGGAGAGTGTGGTGATGATTAAGACAAGGAGAGGTGGTGATGATTAAGACAAGGAGAGTGTGGTGATGATTAAGACAAGAGAGAGTGTGGTGATGATTAAGACAAGGAGAGGTGTGATGATGGAGACAAGGAGAGTGATGATGAGACAAGGGAGTGGATGATGGAGACAAGGAGAGTGGTGATGATGGAAAGAGAGTGTGGGTGATGATTAAGACAAGGAGAGTGTGGTGATGATTAAAAAGGAGAGGTGGTGATGATTAAGACAAGGAGAGTGTGGTGATGATGAAGACAAGGAGAGTGGTGATGATTAAGACAAGGAGAGTGTGGTGATGATTAAGACAAGGAGAGTGTGGTGATGATTAAGACAAGGAGAGGTGGATGATTAAGACAAGGAGAGTGTGGTAGGATTGAGACAAGGAGAGGGTGATGATGGAGAACAAGGAGAGTGTGGTGATGATTAGACAAGGAGAGTGTAGGTGAAGATGAAGACAAGAGAGAGTGTGGTGATGATTAAGACAAGGAGAGTGTGGTGATGATTAAGACAAGGAGATGTGGTGATGATTAAGACAAGGAGAGTGTGGTGATGATTAAGACAAGGAGAGTGTGGTGATGATGAACAGGAGAGTGTGGTGATGATTAAGACAAGGAGAGTGTAGATGATTAAGACAAGGAGAGTGTGGTGATGATTAAGACAAGGAGAGTGTGGTGATGATTAAGAAGGAGAGTGTGTGGTGATGATGGAGACAAGGAGTGTGATGATGATGACAAGGAGAGTGTGGTGATGATGGAGACAAGGGAGAGGTGTGGTGATGATGAAGACAAGGAGAGTGTGGTGATGTGGAGACAAGGAGAGTGTGTGATGATTAAGACAAGGAGAGGTGTGGTGATGATGGAGAGTGTGGTGATGATGGAGACAAGGAGAGTGTGTGGATGATGGAGACAGAGATGAGGATGATGGAGACAAGGAGAGTGTGGTGATGATTAAGACAAGGAGAGTGTGGTGATGAAGACAAGGAGAGTGTGGTGATGATTAAGACAAGGAGTGTGGTGATGATGGAGACAAGGAGAGGGATGATGGAGACAAGGAGAGGTGGTGATGATTAGACACAAGGAGAAGAGAGTGTGGTGATGATTAAGACAAGGAGAGGTGGTGATGATTAAGACAAGGAGAGGTGGTGATGATGGAGACAAGGAGAGTGTGGTGATGATGGAGACAAGGAGAGTGATGATGATGGAGACAAGGAGAGAGGTGGTGATGATGAAGACAAGGAGAGTGTGGTGATGATTAAGACAAGGAGAGAGTGTGGTGATGATTAAGACAAGGAGAGGTGATGATTAAGACAAGGAGAGTGGTGATGATGGAGACAAGGAGAAAGTGAAGCAATAGGAAACATGTGGATAATGATGTAGAAGGAAAATAAAGATGTCAGAGGAAACAAGGGAGAGGAGGTCGAGGATTGGGACGGAGAACAACTTGACAGATTATGGTAATGATACTATGAATGAGATGTGACGGTGGATTGAATTCTTCTAGCGACAACATCACTTACACTCGGTAGTCTGAGTTGTCACAAGTGAAACTAGTTGTTGTTGTTGTTGTGGTTGTGGTTTGCTTCCCGCAGTTGAGGTATGAGTAGCCTCACCACCACCTTACTCATTGGTTGGTGTCGATAAGGGCAGGCGAGAGGTCGGGTTCACCGGATTGAGCACTTACACATGGGTTTCCAAGCAGAGGAGGCGGCGGGTTCTCGAGCAGAGAGTCGGCGGGGTTCCTCGAGCAGAGGAGTCGGCGTGGTTTCCTGAGCAGAGAGTCGGCGGGCTCTCAGCAGAGGGAGCGTGCGGGTTCTTGAGCAGAGAATTGATGTGGCTTCCTAACAGAGAAGCGGCGGGGTTCTCGGCACAATGGACGGTAAGTTCAACAAACCAGCAAACGTCCACGGTGAAGACAGTTAATCACTTGGTGAGGCATTACTTTCCTACCGTAAGAAGAAGCACCCTACGAAAGCCAGAGGAAGAAAATTTTGCTTTTTTATACCAAGGGAAATGTGAAGGATGGTACCATTTTCGCTTTGTTTATACCATAAGAGTAAATAACACCTGCGCATATTTCTAAGGACAACAAATATAGTACTATAATACTACCTACCTACCAATAATAATGTTAACAGAATAAGCGTAAGAAGTTAGGTTATCTACCAGAGAAACGAGATAACTACGCTTTTAGGTATGAAAAACACTACCAAAAAATCAACGAGTTAATACTGTAAATTACTTTAAATGTAGAAGTTGTTGTCGAGGTTTATGTGTAAGGAACCAAATCGTTATGTCTTAATACCTTTTGTAGTTTTGTTTCTGCCGCAGATTCGTGTTGTGGACGTAAACCCAACAAAAATAAAAAGCAGGAAAACTGCAAATGCTACAAACATTTTTTCCATGTGACCAGAGATAAATAAGAGGTTCTTCTGTAGACACTTTTCCTAAGGTGATCTCAAGACAAAATGTCAGAAGCATACACACATTTTGGATGATCTGAATGTGTGTGTGTGTGTGTGTGTGTGTGTGTGTGTGTGTGTGTGTGTTGCAGTGACTAATGCCTGCATATTAAAACAACATCTTCCCTGAAGAGGGTCGTCAGAAAGCCACCTGAGCAAATTAATGAAAGTTTAGGACTCAGTACAGTACCAACGGGGTGGTGTGGTAAGATTAACCAATTCCACCAGAACATAAAATTAACTTATTGGAATTAGACTTACTGCCACACCACCACGTTAAGCAATGCACTGCGGTGTCTCCCTCAGACCCATGAAGTAAAAACTATAAGACAACAAAAATATAAATAGACAAATTTAGCATAAATAACAAAAAAAAAGATTTATAAGCCTTTTAACAAATTACTATGAATTGCCTACCTATTCTACGAACAAACACTTAGTAAAACGAGCATTAAAAGGTTACAAACAGTACAAAATATAGCCAGATTTATATATAACATAAAATATACAGACCACATCAATAATGAACATACACAAGAGAGCAAACTTCAGCATTTAAAGTAGAAATACACAACAAAGCTGCAAATATTTGGGAAACAAAGTGACTGAATCTCAACACAGAAACTACCAAAACTGGATAAATAATATATATAAATGAAGAAATTTAAGAACATGGTTGGTTTAAATCAGCCAGATAGAAAGTAATTGAACCATCTCCGCCCCAACATACATATAAAACATGGAGAGAATAAAAGATGAGAGGACCTACCAGCTCCACAAGAACCTGGCAGGCCTCCATACAGTGTACCTTAGACTAACACAACTAACATTTAACCAACACATTAGCAAAAATATAATAAAATAAAAAGTGAGACTGCCCTCCCAGCCATAAGGGTGACCTGGAGAGTCACTAACCCACCACAGTAAGTAAGAAGTATAATAAGCAGCACTATATAAATAAACCAACACTAATACAAAGTTCTGACGACCTGAGGGAGTAAAAATCATATATATATATATATATATATATATAATATATATATTTATTAGCCCATAAAGCATTCGACCTCTACATATAAACAACAACCTCACCTGCCAAGACTCGAACCCACGATCTGATGTGTGACTGTAAATACATTTCAGACCACTAGACTGAAAGTAAGCCTTGACTTTGTTACATTTCACACAAAGCCTGTTCATCGAGCTTATGGCGCCGTGAACCTCCACGAGTGACTACCTGTATATATATATAGTATATATATATATATATATATATATATATATATATATATATATATATATATATATATATATATATATATATATATAACGAAGAGGAGAACCAGGAAACACATTCATAATTCAGTGAAGATGTTTTGATAGCATTAATGTATACAGAACTTGAAGATGTGACTTAAAGGCTTGGGAGTTGTAATTTACATATCAACAGTAAGCAACTCAGTGATCGTACCTCACTCATCTACCTTAATTCTCTTCTACCCTGTTGTTAATACGTTTTCATTTCTTCTCACTGCCTTTTAATAACACGAAATTCACGTTGGAAAACTATTTACTTACAATTGTAAAATAATGATATTGTCTTCTTCCCACGTGTTTATTATTATCTCTGTCAGACGGTGTGTAAATTTATCACACAGTAAGGAGTTGATACATGGTGTCATCTGTCCATACCACTATCACCCAACTCAATAAGTATAGAATACTACTAAGCGCGTAAAAGGCTGAAATGAATATTGTGCTGCACACGTTCAATAATGTATTGTACATGTGTAGGACAACGTCATCCCAACCACAACATGCTATTATTTTCAGAACCTAAGAACTTGGCAGCCTAGCTATATATTCACAACATTTGTGCATTTACGATAAAAGCAAATCTAACAGAGAGAGAGAATAATATATTTTGAACAGATTTTTTATATTGACACTGCACAGATAACAACCGCATGCGGCACTGCACAGGTAATAACCGCATGCTGACAGACAGATCAGGATAATAACACACCGTGTTTGTTTATCTTTCCAGTATTACCAGATGATGACGTCACGTGACAGGAAGTAAGATCACCTCGCTGTGTCTGACAGCGAACAATTACTAACTGTTTTACTTGGCAACATTCTGGAGAAATGTGTATATTTACTTGCATTAGTCGGGGCTGGTCGGCATGGTGGGGCCAATCAACCAAGAAGGTCAGATGAAGACGCTTACCATTGGTGTTCTAGGCTGGAGCCCAAGATAATTAACCTGGTGACCTTGTTAGCGTAACGCCAGAAGTCGTTAATAGAGTCTGGTACTATCTATAAACACAGCCTCAAGAGGCCGTGAATGGCCTGTGCTGCCCCAGCCAGCCCGGGCTTTTTGCGACAGATAATCTTGGAGGATTTGTGTGGCGAGCAGCGACTTACATCACCTTTATAGTGAAGGTTAAAGTTGTGATGATGAGCCAAGTGAATGATGATATATAAAGACAGGCGACGAGCGTCTATCAACCTTATTAATAATTTAGTGAAGTAAATCAGGAAATTGTTGTTGGACGAAGACATGACTGAATGATTCTCAGCCTGACCACTGCCAGCCTCACCTCCGGGTTATAACTCAAGAGGTGGAGGGTGTGTGAGGGGTGGAGGTGACGGGGAGGGGTGTGAGGGGTGGAGGGGTGTGAGGGGTGGAGGGTGTGACGGGTGGAGGGTAGGTGAGGGGAGGGTGTGAGGGGTGGAGGCTGACGGTGGAGGGTGAGGGGTGGAGGTGAGGGGTGGATGGTGTGAGGGGTGGGAGGGTGTGTGAGGGTGGAGGGTGTGAGGGGTGGGAGGGTGGTGAGGGGTGGGAGGGTGTGGACGGGTGGAGGGTGGGGGGAGGGGTGGGAGGGGAGGGGTGGAGGGTGTGAGGGGTGGGGACGGGTGGGAGGATGTGGAGGTGGAGGGTGTGACGGGTGGAGGGTGTGTGGAGGGGTGGAGGGTGTGAGGGTGGAGGGTGTGTGGGAGGGGTGGAGGGTGAGGGGGTGGAGGGGTGTGAGGGGTGGAGGGTGTGGGAGGGGTGGAGGGTGTGGGGAGGGGCGGAGGTGGGGTGAGGGGGAGGTGTGAGGGGTGGAGGTGTGAGGGGTGGAGGGTGTGTGATTGGCGGAGGGTGTGTGAGGGGTGGAGGGTGTGACAGGTGGAGGGGTGGAGGTGTAGGGGTGGAGGGTGTGAGGGTGGAGGGTGTGTGATTATGGAGGGTGTGTGACGGGTGGAGGGTGTGTGACGGGTGGAGGGTGTGACGTGTGTGTGAGGTTGGAGGTGTGTGAGGGTGGATGTTTGTGAGGGTGGACGGTGTGAGGGTGGGGAGGTGTGTGAGGGAGGAGGGGAGAGGGGTGGAGGGTGTGAGGGGTGGAGGGTGTGTGGGGTGGAGGATGTGATTGGCGGAGGGTGTGTAGGGGTGGAGGGTGCGTGACGGGTGGAGGGGGAGGGTGTGTGAGGGAGGGTGTGTGAACGGTGGAGGTGTGATTGGCGGTGTGTGAGGGGTGGAGGTGTGTAGGGTGGAGGTGTGTGATTCGCGGAGGGTGTGTGAGGGGTGGAGGTGTGAGGGGTGGGAGGGTGTAAGGGGTGGACGGTGGGTGAGGGGTGGAGGGTGAGGGGTGGAGGTGTGTAGGGGTGGAGGGTGAGGGGTGGACGGAGGAGGGTGGAGGGTGTGTGAGTTGTGGAGGATGTGTGAGGGGGGAGGGTGTGAGGGGGTGGAGGTGGGTGAGTGTGTTTGAGGGTGGAGGTGGGTGGGTGTCTGTGGGGTGGATGTGGGTGGGTGTGTGAGAAGAGCGGTGAGTGGTATATGGCGGGTGTAGAGGGTGGATGAAGAGGTAAGGGGTGGAGGTGTGGCGGGTGAAAGATGTCTGAGGGAAGAGGTGGAAGGTGTGGGGAATAGTGGTGGGTGGGTGGAGGGTGTCTGATGGGTGGAGACTGTATCTCCTGCGACCCCTAATCTTTCACCTCTTCTTTCTACAAAGAAGTACAGAGTCACCAGTTAAGGATCTGGCCTCGTTAGCCCACAGGCCCCAGACTCCCTCGCTTTTGACCAAGTGAAACCTCTTCTCCCAAGAAACCTCAACCTGGCAATCACGGTGACGATCAAACCAAACCAATCAGCCACCTTTTTTTCGTTGTTATATTGTGTGTGTTATACGTAGAGCCACGCCTTATACAAGTTTTTGTTGAGGTCTAACTCTCCAACAACTTGACGACATGACGACATAAAAATATGTGTTTAAACCCACAATAAGTTGATACGCCTTCATTTATGGATGTTTTGATGATCCTCACCCAGACTGTCTATGACAGTAAGATTAGAAACTGAATTTCGTGAATTCCTGAGATTTTCAAAATTACACAAAATTACTATTTTATTCAGGGACCTCACGAATTTACTAGTTTCACAATCCAAAAAGTGTATCGTGTCGTAAATATTATGTAAAGTTTGAACTCTGCTGCTGCAAGTAACCAAGTTCCAGGTCGCTGATCTGTCCTTCTGCAACATTTATACACAATTGCAGGTCTCAATTGTCTCTCATACTATTGACAACACAATAAATATAAACGTACCTATTCTTGATCTGTTCTATCTCATTCTATTTTATTCTCCTATGTTAGTTGTGGACCCCAGCGACCTAATCATCACGCCACCGCGGCTCCGGAGGATCGGCTTTTTCAAATCATTTCCAACCTTCTCGGTCTGAGATCCAATTTTCCTAATGGGAGGTACCATCTATTAATCCTCCAGACTCCTTACTAATTTCCGAACTTCAACTGACCAAAGAAGCTTCACCCTAACTTTTTCAAGTCTCCACAACCTTCATACCTCTTCCTTTCTATGGGAGGTATGTCTACTGCAACACACGTACACACATAGTTCTGACTAACGGGTCTTGAAACTTCCCTTATGAAGTCATCTGGCTAAAATATCTCTTCCAAATGAGACTATTTTTTTTTTGTTTCCTATACTGTTCTCCCCAACTGTACCAACTATTTCGAACACTTTGACTATCTCACTTCTTGCCATGAGTAGTTGCTATCCACACACCCCAACACCGAGATCCTATACCTAAGAGTTTCAATGGACACCACAGAGAGTGGCTTGCCTGCAAGGATGACCCAGGTGGAGCTGAGGCACTCTTTTCCTTACTTAATGATTTGGAACAATGAATCAAACACCCTACACGCGTTCCTGATCGACACGATCAACTGCTAACATTCTTGATCTTTGTTTTACCTCTAACCCTCATACTCAATTTCGCCCCATTAGGGTCTTCTGATCACAACCATATTTCCATTAAATCACACTGCACAACCACCCCCACCCCCCTCTAAACGTCATCTATGGCACTATCGGAGGGCAAACTGGCAACCTTGCCAGAGCTCTTCACCGACTTTTCTTGGGATGAATGTTGCCTTCCACCTCGAGACGCCTCGGTATGTGCTGACAGCATTGCTGGGGCTATACAGGGTAAGCGAGGAAGATATCCCATCTTCTACCAAGAATTTCACTTATAATCATGGTTTGATCGCTTCAGCTCTCATGCATGCAGGGTGAGAGACAGTATCAGCCATGAAACTATCTTCCTATTACCCATCTTTCATTACTTCTAGAATCGTTGTAAGGTTATTCTTCGTAGGGCCAAGCAAAATCAGATGTCCTGACAAATTCTTCCTAGTAAATCCTTCTGGTCCTTAACCAAACATCTGTTATAATCCTGCACGCGTCCATTTTCCTCCTTCCGACCTGATAACCCATAGCCAACTTCCCTGATAAAGCCAATTCTGTGGCACCTTATTCTCTACCCGATCTAGAAGATTCTTAACCACACCCCTCCTACCTCTCCCTACTGAACCTATACATCTCCTATAATCTCCTCTCGTAGGGTCGCTGGTGTCTATCTAGTTGAATGTGAGTAAAACGCATGGACCGGACGGAATACCCTTGTTCTGGGGAGTGTGCTGAAGCCATCCTGTGCTTGTTTCGCCTTTTCGCCTTTGCCTCAAAACCCAAACTTTTTTCTGAAGCATGCCTTGGTTCACTCCATCCCGAAGAAGGGTGACCATTCTAATCCTCTAACTATCGCCCCGCTGTCTCTAGCTTCATCCCTCTCTAAGATTTTCAAACCATCTTGAACTCCCATTTTCTCCGTCACCTTGAACGCTATTCTTTTGTCGGATCACCAGTATGGTTTTCGTCAGGCGAGACTACTGGTGATCTGCTCTCCACTGCAACCCATCTTTGGTCATCCACTTAGGATATGGGAAACATCGGTGGCCTCGACATATCCAAAGCATTTGACAGGTATGGCACAGTTTTTGCTTAAACTTCCTCTTAGGTTTCTCCCACCTGTTCCCTAATCTATAGCTTCCTTGAGAACCAATCCATCGATCGATCTCTTTATCAATTTATCAATATGACCACTAGATATATTACAGATGACTAGGCTATAGAACAGTATAAATAGGTACTTGTCAACATATCCGGTTTCAGCTGAACGGTAGACCTTTAGTGCGCCAACAGGAAGAATCGTTCAGGAAGGTGATAAGCAGCATGAAATTGCCATGAATACCCTCCTTGGGTAACTTTATAAGAAAAGTGCTAGGCCTCGCGAAAATTAAATATAGGAAATTTTCCAAGATGTAAGCCCTCTTGGTCATAATTTCAGCATTTGTCATAGATATTAAAGTTATATTTACCCGTCAACGGCTCTCAAGCATTGCCTTCCTCCCGTTGCACCTTATATATTTATTGCAAGCACAATAAAATCCACATTTTCTGTCCTTGGGAAACGATGAAATAAACAAACTTTTATCATGTAGTTCGTAATTTGATATGCATCCAGATACGACGCAATTATCAGTACATTACAGACCTTCACACCACGACGGCCAGCTGCTAACTGAGGTCCCACCAAGGGGGGCACCCCACCCTCCACCCACGCGCCGACGTAATGACGCCATGCGAAAGCGAAGGACGAATTTTCGACTAGAAGTGGCTAACTTGTTTTAACTGGACTTTGATGTGAACTAGGAGAACTTTGAGCCATTATGTCAAGGTGTTGGTGGATAACGATGAATAAGTGTAAACTATAGTGATCACAAAAGTGCCCCACAAACAGAGACAAATAATTTAAACCCAAAGTGAAGTGCAGCTTGATGGCAATACAGCAGTTGACCTGTGCTAACAAAATGAATATTATTTACGAATGCCATTTAATTTTTTTAATTACTACAGTTCCAAAAAGTAACTGCTATTATTTATTCAGGAGACCGTATAAGTTAGAAATTATCGGAACGGCAAAATACAATGATCAGTCAGGTAAGAGGAATGTTATGCGAGGGCAGGTGACAGAAAACATACCGAGAGACACACACACACACCTGGTGACGCAGCAGTGTTACCTGACTTTACTGTGTTACCGGACAACACCTACGTACAGTACCGTAAACACAGGACTCCATTTAGTTCAAACTGGTTGAAACACGACGACCTCTTCAAGGAAAATGTTGTTTAATAATACGGGCGCATATCTGATTGCACCATTCGATAAACATTTTATAACACAGTTTAAAGTACCTATCCTTCAAAATAAATAAATTACAAGATAGAATATCCCCATAACATATAGAAGCCTGGTTTAATAATATTCTCTCCATCATCTGGAAAAACAAGATAAAAGACACTGGCCTGTATTCCACCAGTTGCCTGAATGTAGCCACCATCGCTTTCTTTCCGCCCTTGCTGGTAATTCACCCTCTGTACAGCCCATATGCTGAATAAATCTTAATAATGGGACTTATTTGCTTCCAATCAAGTCTGTACTTACAAGTCACACCATCTTCGCCCGTGCTGTGGATTTCTTTTTAACAGCATTTAACAACTCATCTTGAGTGTTATCACACATGTAACATCACAAATATTTAGAGCTGATGAAATAAATCTTCTTCTGCTGCCACCACTAATGCTTGCTGTCTGTTAGGCAGGGAGGTAACACCAGCAGCTTTGTTCATTTGTTTCACCAGTTTATTTTTTGCTAATAGGCCCTGCCATAATTTTTTGAGGCTTTGCAACTCAATGCTGCACAGTCTTGCCAATATTTCCTTGCCTCTGCCTGCCCATTGATATTTTGGCTATATCCAAGATTTCTAATTTTCTTCACCATTCCTTATCCACTCTTTGGATGTGCTGTCCTAACATCCAGTCCAACCAACATTTTGTCATTAATATAGCAGTGCTTCCTTGTGTTCCATGCCCTTATCATTTAGTCTTGTCTGTAAGGACTTAGCAACATCTTCATCTCCTAACCTCAAGTCATTATAAAGCTATCCATACAGACTGGTGTATAATTTCTTATACCATTTCTATATTTTAAGTAAACACGGTGTCATCCTTTGTTTAGCTTCAACCACCTCCTATATCTCACCTGTTCTTCCAGCAATATGCAAATCGAAGAAGGCTTGA
>NW_024745976.1:0-7429 GCF_018991925.1 Homarus americanus
CCCGGAGTGCGAGGGCGGGGCACACCTTCAGCCCCAAGATCCGGGGTGTGAGGGCCGGGCACTCGTTTAGGTCTATGACCAGGGGTGTGAGGGCTGGGCACTCGTTTAGGTCTATGACCAGGGGTGTGAGGGCCGGGAACTCGTTTAGGTCTATGACCACGGGTGTGAGGACCGGGCACACCTTCAGTGCCATGGCCAGGGGTGTGACGGCTGGGCACCGCTTCAGTGCCATGAAACGAGGTGTGAGGGCCGTGAACCCCTTCACATGACACGGGGTGTGAGGGCCGGGCACCTTTTCTGTGCCATGACCCAGGGTGTGAGGGCCGGGCACCCTTTCAGTGCCATGAATCGGGGTGTGATGTCCGGGCACCCCTTCTGCTCCATGACCCGGTATGTGAGGGCCGGGCTCGATTTCAGTGCCATGAATCGGGGTGTGAGGGCCGGGCACCCCTCCAGCACCATGACCTGCGGTATGATGGCCGAGCACCCCTTCAGTGTTATGACCCGGGGTGTGAGGGCCGGGCACATTTTTACTGACATGACCCGGCGTGTTAGGGCCGGGCACCCCTTCAATGACATGACCCGGGGTGTGTGGGCCGGGCACCCTTCCAGCACCATGGCCCGGGGTGTAAGGGACGGGCACCCCTTCAGTGTAAAGAACCGGGGTGTCAGTGCCGGACACCCCTCCAGCCCCATGACCCGGGGTGTGAGGACCGGGCACCCCTTCAGCACCATGGCCCTGGGTGTGAGGGCCGGGCACCGCTTCAGTGCCATGACCCGGGGTGTGAGTGCCGGGCACCCCTTCAGTGCCATGAGTCGGGGTGTGAGGGCCGGGCACCCTTTCAGTGCCATGAATCGGGGTGTAGGGCCTGGCACCACTTTAGGTACATGACCCGGGGTGTGAGGGCCGGGCAAACCATCAGTGCCATGGCCACGGGTGTGAGGGCCGGGCACCTCATCAGTGCCATGACCCGGGATGTGACGGCCGGGTACCCCTTCAGTGACATGACCCGGAGTGTGAGGGCCTGGCACCCCTTTAGTGACATGACCCGGAGTGTGAGGGCCGGGCACCCTTTCAGCACCATGACCCTGGGTGTGAGACCTGGACACCCCTTCAGCACCATGACCCGGTGTGTGAGGGCCGGGCACCCCTTCAGTTCCATGAACCGGGGGGTGAGGGCCGGGCACCCCTCCAGCACCATGGCCCGGGGTGTGAGGCCCGGGCACCCTTCCAGCACCATGGCCCTGGGTGTAAGGGACGGGCACCCCTTCAGTGTCAAGAACCGGGGTGTCAGTGCCGGACACCCCTCCAGCCCCATGACCCGTGAGGGCCGGGCACCTTTCAGTGCCATGAATCGGGTTATTGTGATGTCCGGGCACCCCCTTCTGCTCCATGACCCCGGTAAGTGAGGGCCGGCACAACTCAGCACCATAACCCAGGGTGTGGGAGGACTGGAAGGCACCCCTTCAGTGCCATGCGTCGGGGTTTGAGGGCTGGGCACCCTTTCAGTGCCATGAATCGGGGTGTAGGGCCGGGCACCACTTTAGGTACATGACCCGGGGTGTGAGGGCCGGGCAAACCTTCAGTGCCATGGCCACGGGTGTGAGGGCCGGGTACCTCTTTAGTGCCATGAAATGGGTTGTGAGGGCCGGGCACCCCTACAGAACTATGAACCGGGGTTGTGAGGCAGGGCACCCTACAAACTATGAACCGGGGTGTGAGGCCGGGCACTGCTCACATGACACAGGGTGTGTGAGGGCCGGGCACCTTTTCAGTGCCATGACCTGGGGTGTGAGGGCCGGGCTCGATTTCAGTGCCATGAATCGGGGTGTGAGGGCCGGGCACCCCTCCAGCACCATGACCCGGGGTATGAAGGCCGGGCACCCCTTCAGTGCTATCACCCTGGGAGTGAGGTCCGGGCACCCTTTCAGTGACAGGACCCGGGGTGTGAGGGCCGGGCACCACTTCAATGACATGACACTGGGTGTGTGGGCCGGGCACTCCTTCAGTGCCACGACCCGAGGTGTGAGGGCTGGGCACCCCTTCAGCCCCATGACTCGGGGTGTGAGGGCCTGGAACCCCTTCAGCCCCATGACCCGTGGTGTGAGGGCCGTGCATACCTTCAGTGCCTTGGCCAGGGGTGTGACGGCCGGGCACCGCTTCAGTGCCATAACCCGGGGTGTGAGGGCCGGGCACCACTTCAGTGACATGACCCGAGGTGTCAGGGCAGGGCCCCCCTTCAGTGCCATGAGCCGGGGTGTGAGGGCCGGGCACCCCTCTAGTGCCATGAAAAGGGGTGTTAGGGCCGGGGACCCCTACAGAGCTATGAACCGGGGTGTGAGGCCGCGCACCCCTTCACATGACACGGGTGTGAGGGCCGGGCACCCTTTCAGTGCCATGAATCGGGGTGTGATGCCCGGGCAGCCCTTCAGCTCCATGACCCGTGGTGTGAGGACCGGGAACCGCTTCAACCCCATGACCCGGGTAGTGAGGGCCGGGCACCCCTTTAGGTCCATGACCCGGGGTGTGAGGGCCGTGCACCCCTTTAGTGACATGACCCGGGGTGTGAGTGCCGGGCACTATTTCAGTGCCATGAAATGGTGTGTGAAGGCCGGGCAACCCTACAGTGCTGTGAACCCGGGTGTGAGGGCCGGGCACCCTTTCACATGACCTGCGGTGTGAGAGCCGTGCACCCCTTCAGTGCCATGAATCGGGGTGAGAGGGCCGGGCACCCCTCCAGCACCATGACCCGGGTTTGAGGCAGGCTCGATTTCAGTGCCATGAATCGAGGTGAGAGGGCAGGCACCCTCAGCACCATGACCTGGGAGGTATGAGGCCAGCACTCCTTCAGTGCCATAACCCGGGGAGTGTGAGGCCGGGCACATTCACTGACATGACCCAGGGTGTGAGCCAGGCACCCCTTCAATGACATGACCAGGGGTGTGTGGGCCGGGCACACCCTTTCAGTGCTATGACCCCAGGGTCTGAGGGCAGTCAGTCCTTCCAGTGCCATGACCAGGTGTGAGGCCGGCACCCCTTCAGTGACATGACCCGAGGTGTCAGGACAGGGCCCCCCTTCAGTGCCATGAGCCGGGGTGTGAGGGCCGGGCACCCCTCTAGTACCATGAAAAGGGGTGTTAGGGCCGGGGACCCCTACAGAGCTATGAACCGGGGTGTGAGGGCCGCGCACCCTTTCACATGACACGGGTGTGAGGGCCGGGCACCCTTTCAGTGCCATGAATCGGGGTGTGATGGCCGGGCAGCCCTTCAGCTCCATGACCTGTGATGTGAGGACCGGGAACCGGTTCAACCCCATGACCCGGTTAGTGACGGCCGGGCACCCCTTTAGGTCCATGACCCGGGGTGTGAGGGCCGTGCACCCCTTTAGTGACATGACCCGGGGTGTGAGTGCCGGGCACCCCACATGACCCAGGGTGTGAGGCCAGGCACCCCTTCCATGCCATGAATCTGGGTGTGAGGGCGGGCACCCCTTCAGCACCACTTGACCCAGGGGTTTTGAGGCCGGGCTCGATTTCAGTACCATGAATCAGGGGTGTGATGTCCAGGCACCCTTTCTGCTCCATGACCCAGTATGTGAGGGCCTGGCACCTTCAGCACCATGGCCCAGGGTGTGAGGACCAGGCACCCCTCCCAGCTGCCATGGGCCGGGGTGTGACAGGCACCCTTCCAGTGCCATGACCCGGGGGTGTGGTGGACTGCTGTGCCATGAATCGGCGTGTGAGGGCCGGGCACCCCTTCAGCCCCATGACCCGAGGTGTGAGGGTCGGCCACCCGTTTTGGTCTATAACCAGGTCTGTGAGGGCCGGGCATACCTTCAGTTCCATGGCCAGATGTGTGGCCGCCGGGCACCGCTTCAGTGCCATGACCCGGGGTGAGAGGGCCGGGCACCCCTTCAGTGACATGACCCGGGGCGTCAGTGCCGGGCACCCCTTCAGTGCCATTAGCCGGGGTGTGAGGGCCGGGCACCCCTTCAGTGCCATGAAACGGGGTGTGAGGGCCGGGCACCCCAACAGAGCTATGAACCGGGGTGTGAGGGCCAGACGCCTTTTCACATGACACTGCGTGTGAGGGCCGGTCACCTTTTCAGTGCCATGATCCAGGGTGTGAGGGCCGGGCACCCGTTCAGTGCCATGATTCGGTGTGTGATGGCCGGGCACCCCTTCAGCTCCATGACCCGGTATGTTTGGGCCGGGCACCCCTCCAGCACCATGGCCCGGGGTGTGAGGTCCGGGCAGCCCTCCAGCACCATGGCCCGGGGTGTAACTGACGGGCACCCCTTCAGTGTCAAGAACCGGGGTGTCAGGGCGGACACCCCTCAACCTATGGCCAGGTGTGACCCGGGCACCATGCCAGTGCCATGACCCGGGGTGTAAGGGCCGGGCACCCCTTCAGCACCATGACCCGGGGTGTGAGGGCCAGGCACCCCTTCAGTGCCATGGGGAGAGCAGGGGGTGTGAGGGCCAGGCACCTGGGAAACTATGAACAGGGGTGTGAGGCCGGGCACCCCTTCACATGACACGGGGTGTGAGGGCCGGGCACCTTTTCAGTGCCATGACCTGGGGTGTGAGGGCCGGGCTCGATTTCAGTGACATGAATCGGGGTGTAAGCGCCGGGCACCCCTCCAGCACCATGACCCGGGGTATGAGGGCCGGGCACCCCTTCAGTGCTATCACCCGGGGAGTGAGGGCCTGGCACCCTTTCAGTGACATGACCCGGGGTGTGAGGGCCGGGCACCACTTCAATGACATCACGCACTGGGGTGTGGGCCAGGCACCCTTTCAGTGTCATGACCGGGGTGTGAGGGCAGTCACTCCTTCAGTGCCATGACCCAGGGTGTGAGGCTGGGCACCTTCAGCTCCTTGACCTTGGGTGTGAGGGCGAGGGGCCTTCAGCTCCATGACCCGTGGTGTGAGGGCCGTGCACACCTTCAGTGCCATGGCCAGGGGTGTGACGGCCGGGCACCGCATCAGTGCCATGACCCGGGATGTGAGGGCCGCGCACCCTTTCACATGACACGGGTGTGAGGGACGGGCACCCTTTCAGTGCCATGAATCGGGGTGTGATGGCCGGGCAGCCCTTCAGCTCCATGACCCGTGGTGTGAGGACCGGGAACCGCTTCAACCCCATGACCCGGGTAGTTAGGGCCGGGCACCCCTTTAGGTCCATGACCCGGGGTGGGAGTGCCGTGCACCCCTTCAGTGACATGACCCGGGGTGTGAGTGCCGGGCACTATTTCAGTGCCATGAAATGGGGTGTAAAGGCCGGGCAACCCTACAGTGCTGTGAACCGAGGTGTGAGGGCCGGGCACCCATTCAGTGCCATGAATCGGGGTGTGAGGGCCGGGCACCCCTTCAGCACCATGACCCGGGGTGTGAGGGCCGGGCTCGATTTCAATGCCATGAATCGGGGTGTGAGGGCCAGGCACCCCTCCAGCACCATGACCTGCGGTATGAGGGCCGAGCACCCCTTCAGTGCTATTTCCCGGGGTGTGAGGGCCGGGCACATTTTCACTGACATGACCCGGCGTGTGAGGCCAGTCCTCCTTCAGTGCCATGACCCAGGGTGTGAGCCGGGCACACTGAGTCCATGACCCGGGGTGTGAGGGCCGGAGGCACTCGTTGGGTCTATGACCAGGGGTGTGAGGGCCGGGCACTCGTTTGGGTCTATGACCAGGGGTGTGAGAGGCCGGGCACTCGTTTGGGTCTATGACCTACACGGTGTGAGGGCCGGGCACCACTTCAATGACATGACACTGGGTGTGTGGGCCGGGCACCCTTTCAGTGCCATGATCCGGGGTGTGAGGTCCGGTCACTCCTTCAGTGCCATACCCGAGGTTTGAAGGCCGGGCACCCCTTCAGCCCCATGACCCGAGGTGTGAGGGTCGGCCACCCGTTTAGGTCTATAAACAGGTCTGTGAGGGCCGGGCATACCTTCAGTGCCATGGCCAGGGGTGTGACGGCCGGGCACTGCTTCAGTGCCATGACCCGGGGTGAGAGGGCCGGGCACCCTTTCAGTGACATGACCCGGGGCGTCAGTGCCAGGCACCCCTTCAGTGCCATTAGCCGGGGTGTGAAGTCCGTGCACCCCTTCAGTGCCATGAAACGGTGTGTGAAGGCCGGCACCCCAACAGAGCTATGAACCGGGGTGTGAGGGCCGGACGCCCCTTCACATGACACGGCGTGTGAGGGCCGGGCACCTTTTCAGTGCCATGATCCAGGGTGTGAGGGCCGGGCACCCGTTTAGTGCCATGAATCGGGGTGTGAGGGCCGGGCACCCCTCCAGCACCATGACCTGGGGTATGAGGGCCAAGCACCCCTTCAGTGCTATGACCCGGGGCATGAGGGCCGGACACATTTTCACTGACATGACCAGGGGTGTGAGGGCCGGACACCCCTTCAATGACATGACCCCGGGTGTGTGGGCCGGGCACCCCTTCAGTGACATGACCTGGGGCGTCAGTGCCAGGCACCCCTTCAGTGCCATTAGCCGGGGTGTGAGGTCCGGGCACCCCTTCAGTGCCATGAAACGGTGTGTGTAGGCCAGGCACCCCAACAGAGCTATGAACCGGGGTGTGAGGGCCGGACGCCCCTTCACATGACACGGCGTGTGAGGGCCGGGCACCTTTTCAGTGCCATGATCCAGGGTGTGAGGGCGGGCACCCGTTCAGTGCCATGATTCGGGGTGTGATGGCCGGGTACCCCTTCAGCTCCATGACGGGGTATGTGAGGGCCGGGCACCTTCAGTGCTATCAGCCGGGGAGTGAGAGCCGGGCACCCTTTCAGTGACAAGACCCTGGGTGTGAGGGCGGGCACCACTTCAATGACATGACACTGGGTGTGTGGGCCCGGAGCACCCTTTCAGTGCCATGACCCCGGGGTGTGAGGGCCGGTCACTCCTTAGTGCCATGACCCGGGGTGTGAGGGCCGGGCACCCCTTCAGTCCCATGACCCGGGGTGTGAGGGCCGGGCACTCGTTTAGATCTATGACCAGGGGTGTGAGGGCCGGGCACTTGTTTTGGTCTATGACCACAGGTGTGAGGGCCGGGCACACCTTCAGTGCCATGGCCAGGGGTGTGACGGCCGGGCACCGCTTCAGTGCCATGACACGGGGTGTGAGGGCCGAGCACTCCTTCAGTGACATGAAACGAGGTGTGAGGGCCGGGCACCCCTACAGAGCTATGAACCGGGGTGTGAGGGCCGTGAACCCCTTCACATGACACGGGGTGTGAGGGCCTGGCACCTTTTCAGTGCCATGACCCAGGGTGTGAGGGCCGGCCACCCTTTCAGTGCCATGAATCGGGGTGTGATGTCCGGGCACCCCTTCTGCTCCATGACCCGGTATGTGAGGGCCGGGCACCCCTCCAGCACCATAGCCCAGGGTGTGAGGACCGGGCACCCCTTCAGCACC
>NW_024745977.1:0-9246 GCF_018991925.1 Homarus americanus
AACGAAATCGAGTTGGAGCAGGAGTGGCCAGTTGGGCACAGGATGGGCAGGAACAGGTAGAAGTTGGGCATGAAATGGAACGGAGCCCAGATTGAACGGGAGGTTAGACTGAAGAACTACGGGTAAGAGATAAGTCACGCATAACATCGGGTTAGATCAAGGAAGTGGCATTAAGGAAAGCATAACCCTGCTACCTTCTTCCCTTGTTCCGGGTTGATATGAATCCGATATGGGCCGGGTCATTTGGGGCTTTGAAAATATGGGGAATGGTGGCAAAGGACCAGTGGGTGTCGGTGTTAGTTCCTAAATTATATGGTAAGGCTAAGTGAGGTTTATAACTGTTTAGACGATGACTATGATAACGTAGACATCCTCCTTCTTATGCTATCCATGGTTCCGGCAAGTTTCATCATGTAAAACCATTTCCTGTTGAGTTTATGCAGGTTTTAAGAGTGGTTAGGCTACGAGACACTCATTTCGGGTTGTTGTTAAATTTAGCGGTAGTCTGGAGGTGGAAGAGCAAGATGCCATCTTGAAACTGTGGAAGTGGAGGATTAGCTGAGACTGCTGCTGAGCTGGCTGTCGTCGCTTTGAATTCAAGTCACTGGGCAGTGAAACGTGGTACTTCCCCATGGAGTCCTCTGATGATAACCCAGGAACGTGGTGGTGATTGAAAAGGTCCCCCTACTCCCCGATGCCTTAAGCTTACTTGTTCTTACCTGGCTTAGGCCATGATCAGAAATTGTACGCAAAGTGTCAGTTGCTGTGTTCCTGGTCCCAGGTCAAACCAATAAATACCAGAGAAGGGCCCATCGGATCTCTTCTTTCATTCTCCTATGAGAAAAATTTCAATCATAGAGGTCTGTTCTTTTATTCATTTTCGTGATATGGTAGCAAGTCTATCCTCTGTTTTGCGTATTGATATCTACGTTTACTAATGAGTTTAATTTCAGATCTGTCCCATTCTTCTATCCTTTAGCTAAGTTTGCACCTCAATGTCCCTTGATTTACTGGGGGAATGATTAGCCATAGGAAAGATGTTTGTAGCATTCATTTATTATTGGGTATGCTTGGGTAGGAGGTTAGTGGTTCTAACATAAAGACAGTCGACTTTTACCTGTCGCTCCACCACTGACCTTAGAAACTATTCTCATCTTTTCCCGTCTTGTGCTGTCTTGGTCTGGGTGTGCGAAATGGGCCTCTTCGTCTAATACCTCTAATATGTTTTTCCACCACAGAAGATGTGTACAATGTTGTTTTGTAAGGATGGGTGGTTGTAATAATTGATCCATCTTTGACTACTTCATCATGCAGCAGTTGAGGTAGTTTTGCTGCTTACTATTATCATGAAGGGGTTTTTGATGATGAGGCTAGGCCTTCTTGACACGTGGTCTTGGAATGCATAAGTGTTAATTCCCGTGTCGGGCCAGCGTGTGCCCTTGCTTGATGGTATTTCGGGTTGAGATCCTGCATATAAAGACTCCTCAGCACTGTGTGGCCTGGACTTAGGAGGATGTGTCAAAATACCTAATCTTGTCATGTTGTCAAATGGTAGAAAACCAAATGAGAAGTGCAGCTCCGTAAGCCCATCCCAGTATTTTTACCATTTGAAAAGATTGTTGTGGATGAGCCCATTCAAAGACTAGGAGGATTTTGTACAGTTATGGATGCTGTCACGTTATCTGTTTCCTTATCACTTCAAAAGCGTAATCAAACATCTTGCCTTTTTTTTCGGTTGGGCATTCTGAAGAGTCCAATCCGATCAGGGCACCAATTTTACGAGCAATCTTCAAACGGTGATGAAAGACCTCGGTGTGGACCATTGTATCAATGCTCAAAAAATACTGTATAGAACACCAAGGAATGGGATGACATAGACATTGCTCTTCCGTGAGGGAATGTCCCCAGTTTGGGTTTCTCCCCGTTAGAGTTACTATATGGGAGACAAATAGGGACCCTTAAAATAGTAAGGAGCAGTGGTTTGACCTCCGTATAAGCTCATGGCTACAGCCATTGACCTTTAAGGACTTAGTGATCGAACCATTGCTCAGTCAAACTAAAAAAGTCCAGAAAAAAGTGGGTGATCCCAACTAGGGTTAAGTCATTTTTCTCAGGTGACAAGGTTGTTTTACATTCAGGTATGCTTAGCTTGGGTGCTGGTCCCTATGGTTGCTGGCTATCTCTTTTCAGCTTCTTAGTCCGTTCTCCTGATCGCAGAAAAGATTCTGTGTTCATTAATCATGGCTTTACCATTGGGCATTCAGGAGGAGCTTCCCAGGGCATAAGTCAACCTGTATTTGCATACTTTTGTCAGGGGCCGGAGCAGGAGACAACATGTTATTGAATTTCTCTACTAAAAGCACTACTGCAGTCACTGCTCAACAACGGATAGTATTTTCTGTTGAATATCCATCTCCAAGCAGATCTCTAGAATTTATTAACATTTCTGGTACATCAGGCCTCTGGGGTTTTGCAATATGTAAAGTATTATCTCGGATGTACAGCCGGTGAGCAATCAGCTGTCGACTAAATCCACAAAAAAGTTTGAAAAGGGTGATTTTTGTTAAAAACATAACATTTGGCTAATTTCACTCACTGCTTGCCTTCTGTTCCAAAGTGTTGGGTTTTTCTGTGCCGATTGTAAGTGAACCAGTATTGTCTCGGACTCTACCCTTTCTGGTTGAAGATAATAGACAGCATGGTGTGCCAATTTGTCGTTGGGTGGACTTGTGGGTATTCAAGTGGGACTCGGGTTGGGCCGTAATCTGTGGCAATATTGGTCTTTTCAGTATTTGGTTTTGTTTGCTTTTCTAATCTAGTACATTCGGGACATCGTAATTCCAGTTCGGGAGTGGGACTTCGCCTACCTGGATGACTTGGTTGTTGATTGTAGCTGGGACAACATCTGCGTTTGTGCTGTTTGCGACTGCAAGAGCTGGTTCTGTAGCCTGGCTCGTCTGGCGGGGCTCGGTGACCTGGGACATTCGTTTGGCTGTGGTGGGGTGGGGCATGACAGTTCTTGTCTTCCTCAGTACAGGAGTCATACTTCCTGGGGTGTCGTCGTCGGTTTGAATGCTTCTGCGGCGGACCCTCACAGACCTTATCCAGTTCGGTCGCTTCTCTGGAAGAGTTGCGGCCGGTCTTTCCTCCAGCCTTCCTTGCTCCGGCCTGACCTTCTGTTCCATCTGAGTCGACATTAATTGTGTGGTGAGCTGTCTAACCCCGACAGTATTCTTCACCCTGTGTGGCGTATTGCTCGCCGGTTGAACCTTCTCGACCGCATAGAGAGGAGGGGCCTTGGCTGGTGTTGGCAATGAAGAAGTTTAGTATTGCCTCCAGTCTTGCTACTAGCTTCTGGTAGCAGCCTTCCCACTGCGTTCGTCCAAGACCTCAGCCAGCGAATCCTCAGCTGGGTTCTCAGCCTATAACCCCACATTGCAGACTCCTTATCGGCTCCGTGGGAATAGCAGCTTCTCTGTACCAGGTGATCACCTCTTCCTTCGCCCTTTCTCAGTCTTTGGAGGGTGTTGAACTCCACCCAGCACCTGACCGCCATCTATTGTCTGATCTACCCGTTACCACGAAACACTCCAGAGACACAGGTATGACTCGTCTTGATTACCTCTCGAGTTTCCCTTCTCCCTATCTGTTGTTGCGTCACCTCAGTTGAGGCTTGGCTCTGAGTAACTAGGATCATCTCCTCTAAACCTACGTACGGTGACTACCTACCGTCTTCACAACCTCCTTGTATATTCAATTCAGCTCCTCTTAAGTACTATCTCTTGTATTATTAATTTCCCATCCACTGGCAGGTGTTTATGTTTGTTAATATATATATTGTTAATGTTTAGAGTTAAGTTGGTTAAAGAAGGGTATTTTATAGCTGGATATTAAAGGGATTTATGGTACTATTATATACAACGAAAACTCGCATCCTTTGTCTACCCTTTATAGTCCGATTGTCTTTAAGTTTTTTTATTGTTGTTACCTGTTGGGATCTGGGTAGACGTATAACTATATTCTAAATCCCCAACTCGTAACAATAGCCATCTGTTACTGCCGTGTTTTCCATATACCTGTTTATTTATTGTAATAGGTCTGGATTAATTTAACTTCTTCTGGTAGTCTGTTGTTGGGTACGTCTTAAAGTGTGAAGTAGGGAGTGTGTTTGGTTATAGATGTTTTATTGCTGAGTGCAGTCTGGCCCATTTCTGAGTCTTTATATCTTCTATGTTTTCCCTTGTAGGTTAATCGAGTGGTGATTACTTAAGTCGTCTTTGAAGCTGTCCCAGTCTGTTTTACTCATTTTCAGTCTCCTTTTTATTGGTATCTGTATGGGGCTTGTTGACAGTGTTAGTATAATTGGCAGATGGTCACTGCCTGTATTATATGGTAATTGAAAAAGGCTTTGTTGTTGGTAAAAATTTTGTCTGGTGTCGATTGTGTATTGTGATTTCTCCAGGTTGGAAAGTTAGGACCCAGATGATTGATTTTCCCTAAATTTATTAATTGATTAAGGGCGTTTCCCACGACGTTATTATTTGTATTGTCAAAAATCCTATGTCTGGCGTTAAAGTCTCCTAAGATGTACATCGGATGACTATTGTTAGCCAATTTTAATAGGTCTTCTATAGGTAAGTAGTAGCAATAATTACGTCTCCTTGAGTTGTATTTATTTTTATTGCTAGAAATTCATCCTGGAAGTCATCAATTAGTTTAAATTTTAAGTTTCTTTTAACCGCTATCGCTACTCCGTCATTTTTCTCGCCCGATTTATTTCTTTGGTTTACATAATAGTTAAAGAGTTTTATGTTGTTGTTTTCTGTCTCACCGTGACTGTTTATTAGTATAATGTCAGGGTCAATTTCGCGATATATATTACTTAGGTTAATTCTCTCGGTCTTCCAGTTTCTTACGTTGTGTTGTATTATTCTTAAAGTTCTTACTGTTTGTCTATTGTCCATTATTTCTTATACTTGGATTGTGGCAGTCAGTTGGAGTGGAGACCTATCATCCTGTTTCCCGCTTCTGACTCTTCTATACTCTGACGGGTCTACTATTTTAAAGTCTTTGGCCGTAATCTTTAGTTTGTCCGTAGTAATTAGTGACCAGACATAATCTTCACTTAGGGATTTTTCTTGATATGTCCACTTGTATATCCCTCCTTCACAGTTTTTTACTATTGTCCTCCTGTTGGTCTCGATGTTGGGATTCCATGTTTTGTTGTAGTGATAACTTTTAATCCAATTTCTTCAGCAGATTCAGGTTGTATATTGTGATCAGTTTCCATCTTATCTTCTCTCCTCCTACTCCTTTGTCTGTCCTTTTGTTATTTCTATCTTCTCTTTGTCACTTCTAGTCATTTGTCTGGGATCTCTATCAGTCGCTTGTGTTCCTTGTGTATCAGCTGTTGCTCCTTGCTCAAACCTTTGTTCGTCTTGATGTAGTCTTTCTCTCAGTTCGCTTGCATATGTTGTCTGAAATAGTTTTTCGGATTGTGGATTCTCTGGAAATATCATCTCTGGTAGGTTATTCACTTTAAACATTTTCCTTATCTTCATTGTATGATCCGGGTGCAATGATATTGTGCAAATGTGCATGGATCATACTTAATCATTACCTATCATGTATTGGCTCACTTAGGTTTAATACTGTGATTCTGGTCTATGAGCTCTTGGACCGCTCTTTTGCTATTTCTGACGTATGTCGTATCCTTCTTGTCTTGTTCTTTTTCTCTTGTTTCTGTACTTTTATCATGTGTTTTTTTATTGGGCATGCCATTGCTAACGTCCTATGTCCTATGTATACATTCCCGTTTCTCTTACAGTTGAGACAGCCAACATGTGTATTCTCCCACATTCAGTGTAGGTATGGTCGTCGCCTGCACACAATCTGAGCAGCATTTCTTTTTTTTCTTTTTCCGGACAGTCTCTCGTTGTGTGTTCTTCATATTTGTAGCAGGAGAAGCAAGTTTGCAGACTGATGAATGTCTCCTTTTTTATTTGATGTGGTGTGACTGACATGTTGAATATTAGAAAGCCCTGTTGTAAAACTTTCTCAGCCATTGACACTTCTTCAAACATGAGTATAGTCCTTTATCTTAATGACTTCTTCAATCTTCATCCACCTATTTTGGCGTTCCAGTTCTTCTTTCAGGTCTTCCTCCCGATCTCTTGATCGACTTGACGAACAAAAACTGATCTTTTTGCTTTTTGTTCTGGTGGCATGACAACAATAAGGCCTTCATTGTAAAATATATCTCTTGCTTCTTTTGAAAGGATTTTATCTGAATCAAAGTCATCTTTACAGATTACTTTAAAACCTTCATTGGTGCTGAATATTCTAGTTAGTGGGACTTGCAGTTTGTTGTAAGTGATTTCTGCCACTTTTCCCCTTCCAATAGAGTGTCCTTTATCTCTATGTTTTATTCTAATGCTTAGTTGTCATCTTCTTGATTACATCTAATCCTACCTATAACACAGGGCTCCTGCCTGGGAGCAGTGACCCTGCCCCCCTCTTGGACGGGCGTCGGGCTCTGCACCCAGGTTACCTGTGACTATAGTAATATCTAAAAGTTGCCACCTACCGGTGACCCCCGACAAGGGGTGCCCTGCACTATCACAGGTTCCTTGCCGGATGAAAGTTCTGCCTCCCGTTCAAAGAACGGAGTGCATGAGGGGATGAAAAAGGAAAGAAGAGGACTTAGAGAGTAGAAACAGCCTACCTACCACGCCACGTTCGGTCAGCCAATCAGAGCACCGCAGTAAACGTGCATGTATCACGCCACCGTGGGCACCACTGATTGCCAATCCAGGACGTAGACGCACGGGTAGTAGTCAAAATTTGGGTAGGCCAAATATTTGTTTTTTCCAAAGTTGGAATTTCCCGCAATCTGTGATGGTAATTACACCGTCACTATGTTGAGTAAGTACAATCACTAGGATTGAGTGTCTTATCACAACAAAGTTGCAGACAAACATGCAGCAAAAGAATCAGGTCTTCGCAGCTCCGTGTCTATTTTACTTAGGCTAGCATACCTAAGTTAAAGCAAACTCCCTTGCCAATACAAGAAGGAAGAGGATTTCTTATAGTCTAATAAACAATTCATCATGACCAAATACAGTATCTAACACAGGGGTCCGGGGCGCAGCCCCGGTTAGCAACTAACCATTTGATTGCATTATCTCTGAGAATAGTTAGCAATTATCCATTTGATTGCATTATCCCAGGTTAAGGGGTTGTGTGTGGTTCCATATCACCAGATTTATTAAAAAACTCACGTCAGGCTAAACAGTTTAGGCTAGATAGTGCTGCTTGGATTATTTCTTTGTCTCTTATTGACTTCGGGTGGCTAACTCTATAAAATTGAGGACACCAATAGACTTTGTACTAAGGTTAGGTTAAACAGACACTTTTGTTGTAATGGAGGATTTCGCCATCGGGGGCGTGACGAAACCTTGGTTAGGTTAGTAGTGGTTGGTTAGTTGCCTGTATTATTATTATTATATAAAATTTAAGGTCCCGTTAGATTACCACGGTCAGGCTAAACAGTTTAGGCTGCTTGGATTATTTCTTTGTCTCTTATTGACTTCGGGTGGCTAACCTCTATAAAATTGAGGACACCAATAGACTTTGTACTAAGGTTAGGTTAAACAGACACTTTTGTTGTAATGGAGGATTTCGCCATCGGGGAGCGTGACGAAACCTCCGGCGAAAGTAGTGGTTAGGTTAGGCGGCCCGGTAGTGGTTGGTTAGTTGCCTGTATTATTATTATTATATAAAATTTAAGGTCCCCGTTAGACTTTACCACGGTCAGGCTAAACAGTTTAGGGCTGCTTGGATTATTTCTTTGTCTCTTATTGACTTCGGGTGGCTAACCTCTATAAAATTGAGGACACCAATAGACTTTGTACTAAGGTTAGGTTAAACAGACACTTTTGTTGTGGAGATTTCTTGCCGTGGGCGTGACGAGTCGGCGATTGGATTGGGTTAGGCTGCCAGTAGTGGTTGATGGTTATGTATTATTATTATTATATAAGATTTGGTCTCGTTAGACTTTACGGTCAGGCTAAACAGTTTTAGGCTGCTTGGATTATTTCTTTGTCTCTTATTGACTTCCGGGTGGCTAACCTCTATAAAATTGGGACTCAATAGACTTTGTACTAAGGTTGGTTTAAACAGACACTTTTGCTGCCAATGGAGGATTTCATCAGGGCGTGACGAAACCTCCGGCGAAAATAATAGTGGTTGATTGTTTGACGGTAGTGTTGGTTAGTTGCCTGTATTGGTATTATTATTCTTCTCTATAAAATTTAGGTCCCCGTTAGGCTTTGCATTAGGCTAAACAGTTTAGGCTGCTTGGATTATTTCTTTGTCTCTTATTGACTTCGGGTGGCTAGCTTACTCTATAAATTGAGGACGCCAATAGACTTTACTTGGATTAGGTTAATGGGCACTTTTTGCATGATTGCCATCAGGGGAGCGTGACCCAAGGAAACTCCGGCGAAAATAGTGGTTAGGGATTAGGCGGCCCGGTGGTGGTTGGTTAGTTGCCTGTATTATTATTATTCTGCTGGAAATTTAAGGTCCCCCGTTAGAATTTACCACGGTCAGGCTAGATAGTGGTGGCTTCACTTGCAGTTCTTCTTTGTCTCTTAATGACTTCGGGTGGGCCGCCAATAGACTTTTACACCAAGGTTGTATGGTTGGCTGCTTTTACCTGTGGCCAGCTACTGATTGGGCTCACTAAGGTTGGGTTAAACAGACACTGTGGAGATTTCATAGCCGGGGGGCATGGCAGAACCTCAGCCAGTTAGGTTAGTGTTAGTAGTGGCTGTCTGGTTATTTCTTTGTCCAAGGCTTTGGAGGACGGCGAACACCGCCGAGGATACGCGCGCGCGGCTGGCGTTCCTGTGGAGGGCGGTGTTTGGGTCGGCTGGTTTAGGCGTGGGGCTGGGTTGGGGCGCAGTGTGCGACATCATCCTCGCCGGACGGACCGGGCGGTTTGTAACGTCCTACCGTCACCTCGCCAGTCCTGCGGGGCCGCTTCCGCCTCCAGGGCCAATCGCCCCGTCGGGGGTTCGGTCTGGTGCGACTTCCGCACACTGCATTGGTCTGTCGACAGAGGCTGCTTGGCGGGGCCAGGTGGGTTGTAGGTACTGGGCTGGCAGACGCCGGAAGCGGTTCCGACAATGCTGGGATAACCACTTTCATTTTTCGCGGACCGGCGTTGCTGGCAAGGTTAAG
>NW_024745978.1:0-27595 GCF_018991925.1 Homarus americanus
CTGGGAGTGTCAAAGGTGTACCTGGGAGTGTCAGAGATGTACCTGGGAGAGTCAGAGGTGTACCCGGGAGTGTCAGAGGTGTACCTGGGTGTGTCGGAGGTGTAACTGGGAGTGTGAGAAGTGTACCTGGGAGAGTCTGGGGTGTACCTGGGAGTGTCTGAGGTGTACCTGGGAGTGTCGAAGGTGTACGTGGGAGTGTCATAGGTGTACCTGGGAGTGTCAGTGGTGTACCAGGGAGTGTCAGTTGAGTACCTGGGAGTGTCAGAGGTGTACCTGAGAGTGTCGGAGGTGTACATGGAGTGTCAGAGAAATACCAGGGAGTGTCACAGGAGTACCTGGGTGTGTGAGAGGTGTACCTGCGAGTGTGAGAGGTGTACCTAGAAGTGACTGAGGTGTACCAGGGAGTGTCAGAGGAATACCTAGGAGTGTCAGAGGTGTACCTGGGAGTGTCAGAGGTGTACCTGGGAATGTCAGAGGTGTACCTGGAATGTCTGAGGTGTACCTGGGAGTGTCTGAGCTGTACACGGGAGTGTCAGAGAATTACCAGGGAGTGTCACAGGAGAACCAGGGAGTGCCACAGGAGAACCTGAAAGTGTGAGAGGTGTACCTGAGAGTGTGAGAGGTGTACCTAGGAGTGTTTGAGGTGTACCTGGGAGTGTCGGCGGTGCACATGGAATGCCAGAGGTGTACCTGGCAGTGTCAGCGGTGTACCTGGGAGTGTCAGAGGTGTGCCTGGGAGTGTCTTAGGTGTACCTGGGAGTGTCTGAGGAGTACCTTGGAGTGTCTGAGGTGTACCTGGAAGTATCAGAGAAATACCAGGGAGTGTCACAGGAGTACCTGGGAGTGTGAGAGGTGTACCTAGAAGTGACTGAGGTGTACCAGGGAGTGTCAGAGGTGTACCTGGGAGTGTCTGAGGTGTACCTGGGGTGTCAGGGGTGTGCCTGGGGTGTCAGGGGTGTAACAGGGAGTGTCACCACAGGGTGTGCCTGGGGTGTGGGGTGTACCTGGGGAGTGTCGGAGGTGTGCCAGCGGTGTCTGAAGTGTACCCTGGCAGTGTGTCAGCAGTGTACCTGGGGGTATGCCGGTGCCATCTGGGAGTGTTAGAGGTGTATCAGGGAGTGACAGAGGGGTGTGCCTAGGAGTGTCAGAGGTGTGCCTGGGGGTGTCAGAGGGTGTAACTACAGGAGTGTCAGGGGTGTACCAGGGAGTGTCAGTGCAGTACCTGGGGAATTATCCAGAAGGTGTGCCTACCTGGGAGTTTCAGGGTTTACCTGGGGAGTCTCAGGAGTCTGTATATGGGAGTGTCGGACGTGTACCTGGGAGTGTCAGAGGTGTGCAGGGAATGTGGTGGTACAGGGGTGTCAGACGTGATAGCACAGAGTATCAGAGGTGTACCTGGGAGTGTCAGAGAGGTGTACCTAGGAATGTCAGGGGTGCCAGAGGTATTAAGAGGTGTACCCCTGCTGGGTGTCAGAGACCTTTTCTGGGAGTGTCAGAGGTGTGGCACAGGGTGGCAGTGGCAAATTGTCGGAGGTGTACCTGGGAGTGTCGGAGGTGTACCTGGGAGTGTCGGAGGTGTACCTGGGAGTGTCAGAGGTGTACCTGGGAGTGTCGGAGGTGTACCTGGTATAATGAGACAAATCTCACAAGAAGAGAATTACATATATAGGTAGGAAGTATAGAGAGTAGGAATGTAAAGATAGGAAACTTGGTAGCGTGGCCTGGATGTTATTTGCACAGCGTCACTACGCTTATCTTATCTCGTATGTCAATACACATATATCACTTCTTAAAGGGACAACTTGTTAAACACCTCTTGATACAACTATTTATTACTTCACTCAATGACATGGACACATTAATATCACTATTATATCGGGGTACTAACACATTATGCTTTACGTTACTTGACACTGACTCTCGGACACACCTGAATGAATACACTTCCCACAGTAGCGTGGTCTGGTCGGGAGGTCTCCCTCCCGACCTGGGGAGGGGACGTGCGTGACTCTGCTTAGTGAACCGAGTGACGACCCGAACGGGAGGGGGATGACAGCAACCAAAATGAGAATCAGTATGACCAGAATCAGAATGATAATGATAATCGAATGCCCGTGGACGGGACTGTAGGTCCTTTATATGGGGTCGGCCCAGCCGGCTTCTGACCTCTAACAATTAACACTAAACTGGTTTGATCTGAATAGTTGTGTGCAGGTGTGGTCCTGGCCAGGTGTCTTGGCTAGGTGCGGTTGTAGGTCACCGGCTCACGTCATTAGCGGGCGAGGTCAAGTCCCTTGGGTCGACCTGAGGTGTGTCAACCCGGAATGTGGTGGTACCACGAGGTCTGCAGTGCTCTTGCTGTTATATGCGGCATAATTCTGGGCTGTAAGGTTTGGTCTGACAATCACTCATTACACCTCCCGCCAAGACCGAAGCTTCATCACAGAGACTGATGCCACATATAGACAGCAACATCACGTGTGGTGTCAGAGATAATCCCTGGGGCGATAACATAGTCTCACATTTACAAACAACAATCTCATAAGTGTATGTTTTTCTACTGGCGCTAGTTTGATCTGACAAAGCTCACTATACCTCCCGCCAAGATCAAAGCTTCTATGCCAGGAGAAAAAGGAAACATAGCAAGTGAACATAGAATGAAAAAATCCTTCATATGTAGCATAGTGTCCGAGGCAACCTTGCAAATCACATTCTACAAACAACAACAGGTGTTACATTTCCTTATCAGCCCATGTCAAAATAATAATTCATCTCGGTCAGTAATATAGCTACAACATCGTGTTTCATAGTCCAAGACATTGATCAAATGAACTCATAGAAAAAAGTGAGACTAAAAAAAGACATTCTTTGTAGTAAACATCAACAAAATCAGAGAAAATACTTCAAAATACACAAAAAATGTTCCTACTTCACATATTAGGGTATTGATATCTTTTTATTATACATCAACAACGTCAGTACATTAGTTGGGTCCGGCATAGCTCACGTCTTCCATCCAGCTGGTATCTGAAAAATAGGGGATGGCGGCAGCTCAGCAGCTGTAGTCGGTTGGTCCTTCATCATCGACTTTCTTGTGATGTCAGTACAGCACATCTTCTGTCTTCTTTCTTCACATAGCACATCTTTTGTCTTCTTTCTTCACATACCGCACCTTGTAGGTCGTTTCTCCACACCTTCTGACTTCTTCTCACTTCCTCCTGGTTTCTATACTATTCCAGACGAGTTTTCTGTCCCATCTGCGTTCTTCCTCTATACATCTTCATTTTCATATTCCAGATGAATTTTTCTGCTCCATCTGTATTTCTTCTCTGCAACATCATCATTTTCAACATATTCCAGACGATTTTCTGTTCATCTGCCGTCGGCCCCCTCCGGCCGGGATGAAGGCCGGTCCACTGCTTGGGCTGTCGTCTCCTTAGATGACTCGTAAGGCAGGTTCCGCGGACCAGGGCTCGCCCTCCGTACGTGAGTGTCGGCGAGACCAAAGACCGTCCTGTCTTACACCTTCCACAGTGGTGAATCCCTCCCTGACTGAGCTCACCAGGGTTCGTTGTGTGGCGGTTCATTCCACACTCCTTAACTTCCTAAAGTAGAAAAATATAAAATCTCCTTAATCCTAGACCAAGGGAGGACTTGAAAGAAGTGGCGTGGTGTGTGGTGGGTTGAGTACTGCATTCATCACGCTGCATTCATCACGCTGCTTCTTCACGCTGCTTCTTCTCTGCTCGTATGTACTGTGGTTGACGTCCGGCTGGCCATGGGTGGTACTGTGAGTGACATTTGACAGAGAAACAATCCTAAAGGGATGATGGATCAGTTGGAAGTGCATTCGCAAAAAAAAATGTTTACTTTATACGTTACGTCAATGTTTGGCAACTATCATTTCCGTCACGACAATGTTCTCATCAGGCTGGGTCGGGGAGTGAAGCTCTGCGCACTACACTGAATATCATTTATCACTGCGCGTCAAAGAGTACATCACAAATCATAATAGCATAAAAATACACTGAGTGAAGCTCTGCATTCATCGCAATATTACTTTATTAACCATCATCATCAACACACAGCTTACGGGACAAAAGACGGGGGATTAGTGTGGTCAAGCGAGGCGGGGCAGGTCAGAAGGACGTGAGGTCACACCGAGCGGGGTGGGGCGAGGCGGGGCGGGGCGGCACTGGGCGAGGCGAGGCTGGCCAGGCCCAGCCAGGCTGGTGCGTTGCGGGTGAGGTGGGGAGGAGCCGAGGCGTGGTTGATCGGGCCAGGCCGAGGCTTCGCGGGGCGGGGAGGGGCACGGAACGGAGGGGCGGGGCAGGGCGGGGCAGGGATGGGAGGAAGGGTAAGGAGGGTGAGGTAAGGATTAGGACAGGGAGGAGGATGTAGGTTAAAAGACATGTTAAGTTATAACAGTTAGTACAGACACCGCTTTCATCACTGAAACACAATGGCTACATTTAACACTGACCAACAATCAAACTGCACTTGGGCTACTGAGAATGCCACAGATAGCGGGTGACACTGAGAAATTACGTTAAGCACTGAACATATTTCTAGTAAAAATTCGCGCCTACCACGACGAGAGACATTTACTTGAGCTGTAACGGAGACACACTAGGACACTTTTCACGCTTCTACGCAGGAACTTCTTATTACGCACTTTTGAACTAACGAGCCAGGTGTTATGGCTAACGGGGGAGGGCATGGGTTTACGTTAAGTACACTGTTAGCAATAACAATGGACGAGGAGGGCGTGGGTTAACGTCATAGTTCGCTACCACCAATATAATGAGACAAATCTCACAAGAAGAGAATTACATATATAGGTAGGAAGTATAGAGAGTAGGAATGTAAAGATAGGAAACTTGGTAGCGTGGCCTGGATGTTATTTGCACAGCGTCACTATGCTTATCTTATCTCGTATGTCAATACACATATATCACTTCTTAAAGGGACAACTTGTTAAACACCTCTTGATACAACTATTTATTACTTCACTCAATGACATGGACACATTAATATCACTATTATATCGGGGTACTAACACATTATGCTTTACGTTACTTGACACTGACTCTCGGACACACCTGAATGAATACACTTCCCACAGTAGGTAACTCACCCTAGGACGTTCTGACAAGACTCACGTGTACCCTGACGTAGGCCCAGTGAGTGCTGGCTGGGCTGCCTCCTATGGGAGAATCTGCTTAGCTGGCGATGCCGTGGTCTGGTCGGGAGGTCTCCCTCCCGACCTGGGGAGGGGACGTGCGTGACTCTGCTTAGTGAACCGAGTGACGACCCGAACGGGAGGGGGATGACAGCAACCAGAATGAGAATCAGTATGACCAGAATCAGAATGATAATGATAATCGAATGCCCGTGGACGGGACTGTAGGGCCTTTATATGGGGTCGGCCCAGCCGGCTTCTGACCTCTAACAATTAACACTAAACTGGTTTGATCTGAATAGTTGTGTGCAGGTGTGGTCCTGGCCAGGTGTCTTGGCTAGGTGCGGTTGTAGGTCACCGGCTCACGTCATTAGCGGGCGAGGTCAAGTCCCTTGGGTCGACCTGAGGTGTGTCAACCCGGAATGTGGTGGTACCACGAGGTCTGCAGTGCTCTTGCTGTTATATGCGGCATAATTCTGGGCTGTAAGGTTTGGTCTGACAATCAATCATTACACTGGGAGTGTCAGAGGTACCTAGGAGTGTCAGAGGTGTACCTAGGAGTGTCAGTGGAGTACCTGGGAGTGTCAGAGGTGTACCTGGGAGTGTCAGAGGTGTACCTGGGAGTGTCAGAGGAGTATCTGGGAGTGTCGGACGCGTACCTGAGAGTGTCAGAGGTGTACCTGGGAGTGTCAGAGGTGTACCTGGGAGTGTCAGAGGTGTACCAGAGAGTGTCAAAGGTGTACCTGGGAGTGTCGGAGATGTACCTGGGAGTGTCTGGGGTGTACCTGGGAGTGTCAGAGGTGTACCTGGGAGTGTCAGAGGTGTACCATGGAGTATCAGAGGTGTACCTGGGAGTGTAAGAGGTGTAACTGGAGTGTCGGAGGTGTGCACTGGGGTGTCGGAGGTGTGCCTGGCGGTGTACCTGGCAGTGGTGTACCTGGGAGTGTCAGAGATGTACCTGGGAGAGTCAGAGGTGTACCCGGGAGTGCCAGAGGTGTACCTGGGTGTGTCGGAGGTGTACCTGGGAGTGTGAGAAGTGTACCTGGGAGAGTCTGGGGTGTACCTGGGAGTGTCAGAGATGTACCTGGGAGTGTCGAAGGTGTACGTGGAAGTGTCATAGGTGTACCTGGGAGTGTCAGTAGTGTACCAGGGAGTGTCAGTTGAGAACCTGGGAGTGTCAGAGGTGTACATGGGAGTGTCAGAGGTGTACATGGAGTGTCAGAGAAATACCAGGGAGTGTCACAGGAGTACCTGGGTGTGTGAGAGGTGTACCTGCGAGTGTGAGAGGTGTACCTAGAAGTGTCTGAGGTGTACCAGGGAGTGTCAGAGGTGTACCTGGGAGTGTCTGAGGTGTACCTGGGCGTGTCTGAGGTGTACCTGGGAGTGTTAGGGGAGAACCAGGGTGTGAAAGAGGTGTACCTGGGAGTGTCAGAGGTGTACCAGGAAGTGTCTGAGGTGTACCTGCAAGTGTCAGAGGTGTACCAGGGAGTATCAGAGGAATACCTAAGAGTGTCAGAGGTGTACCTGGGAGTGTCAGAGGTGTACCTAGGAGTATCGGAGGTTTACCTGGGAGTGTCGGAGTTGTACCTGGGAGTGTCGGAGGCGGACCTGGGAGTGTCAGAAGTGTACCTGGGAGTATCAGAATGTGTACCTGGGAGTGTCAGAGGTGTACCTGCGAATGTCAGAGGTATACCAGGGAGTGTCAGTGAAGTACCTGGGAGTCTCAAAGGTGTACCTGGGAGTTTCGGAGGTGTACCTGGGAATATCGGAGGTGTACCTGGCAGTGTCAGCGGTGTACCTGGGAGTGTCAGAGGTGTACTAGGGAATGTCAGTGGAGTACCTGGGAGTGTCAAAGGTGTACCTGGGAGTGTCACAGGTCTACCTGGGAGTATCAGAGGTGTACCTAGGAGTATCGGAGGTTTACCTGGGAGTGTCGGAGTTGTACCTGGGAGTGTCGGAGCCGGACCTGGGAGTGTCAGAGGTGTACCTGGGAGTATAGAATGTGTACCTGGGAGTGTCAGAGGTGTACCTGCGAATGTCAGAGGTATACCAGGGAGTGTCAGTGAGGTACCTGGGAGTCTCAAAGGTGTACCTGGGAGTATCGGAGGTGTACCTGGGAATATCGGAGGTGTACCGGGAATATCGGAGGTGTACCTGGGAGTGTCAGAGGTGTATCAGGGAGTGACAGAGGAGTACCTAGGAGTGTCAGAGGTGTACCTGGGATGTCAGAGGTGTACCTGGGAGTATCGGAGGTCTACCTGGGAGTGTCAGAGGTGTACCTGGGAATGTCAGAGGTATACCAGGGTGTGTCAGTGAAGCACCTGGGAGTCTCAAAGGTGTACCTGGGAGTATCGGAGGTGTACCTGGCAATATCGGAGGTGTACCTGGGAATATCGGAGGTGTACCAGGGAGTGTCTGAGGTGTACCTGGGAGTCTCAGAGATGAACCAGGGAGTGTCAGAGGAGTACCTGGGAGTGTCAGAGGTGTACCAGGGAGTGTCAGTGGAGTACCTGGGAGTCTCAAAGGTGTACCTGGGAGTATCAGAGGTGTACCTGGGAATATCGGAGGAGGGAATATCGTGTACCTGGGAGTGTCAGAGCCTGTGTCACCTGGGTGAAGGTTACTAGTGTGCCCTGAGGAATGCAGTGATGGCTAGGGAAACACTGAGTAACACTGAGTCCGTTTATTATGGATGAGAGAAATACAAGTGGTGACTCGCGTGTGCCATGCACGGCTCACACAGTCAGACTGAGGCTGCCTTGCCATATGGCAGCCTCGGGGCAATGTTGCCACATAACGTGCAGTGTTGCCACGTGATGATATATATAAATGCTACTCGGCACAGTAGCTTATATACAGGGTTGCTACTCGGCACAGTAGCTTATATACATAACCTACATCTCCCTCCCCCCTCACGCTCATAGTCTTTGTCTTGAGCGGACTTCTTAGTCCTAAGTCGCTCCGAGCGTCGAGGTGCACTGTGGGGCGGATCCTCGTGAGGTGTAGGTGACTCGTCCTCGGTCAGGGGGCCAGCAGCAGGGGGTGGGACTGGCCGGAGGAAGCGGCGGTTCCTCCACCAGACACGGCCGCTCGGCATCCTGACCTTGTAGTCCCGCGACCGGCCGACGCCCATCACTATGCCCACCTTGTCCCAACGTGTCGTCGTCGGGTCCTGGACGCGGGCAAGGGCACCAATCTCCAGTGGCTGAAGAGGGCGGGCACGGTCGTCATACCGAGCCTTGGCGTCCTGGGCACGTGAAGCGGCGCGGCGGTCGCAGCTCTCGGCTCTGGTCTGCCACTCCTTCGCAAAGGCCTTGGCGTGTGCAGGAACGCAAGAGCGGAGAGGGTGACCATACAGGATCTGGGCAGGGGTAGCCCTGGGGCGTGTGGTCGATTCCACCCTCCTGATGTGACTCCGCTGCTGCTTGGGGCTGCGTGGGCCATCTGGAGGGGGCTGCGTGCGAACCACCCCGAGGGAAGTGCGCTGCTTTCCTCCTCGTCTCGGGCTTTTGGGCTTGGGTTGGCGGCAGCACTTGTCGTAGTGTCCATAGCGACCGCAGGCCTGACACTTGCGGCCTCGTGCAGGGCACCTGTCTGTGTTAGACCAGTGGCCCTTACGGTCACATCCACGACACAGTGCGTCGGCGGCCGGGCAAGTCTTGGGGCTGTGCTGCTTTCCACAGCTGCCACAGGAAGCACTAGGCGGAGGCGTGGAAGAACGTGTGGCAGCCTTCGCGTTGTTGGCCGCCTTCTTATCCTTCTTGTATTGTGAGATAGCTCTCACAGCAGGTGGGGCCCGTAAGGCAGAGGTGGCGGACTTGGTGGCCTCGTATGACCGACATTCAGTCACTACCACCTGGAGTGTGGAGGAAGCGTCCAGGGGGATGAGTCGCTGCACCAACTCTTCCTGCCTGACACCTGCCAAGATCCCGTGCTTGATCCAGGCTTCCTCACATTCCCGGCTGTGCGCCTTGCAGACGTCGATCTCCTCTGACAAACTCTTCAAGCGTACAAAAAAGTCGTCAAAGGATTCGTTCTCCGCCTGCTTGCAGCTGGTGAAGGCACGGCGACGCAAAGCCTCGTTGTTCCGACCCTTAACATGCTCCTGTAAAAGGTCGAGCACATCCGTCACTGAAGAGGTAGAATCGGGAGGCACTTGCAACGTGTGCTCCAAAACTCTCTGGGTCTCCAGCGACAAACACATCTGCAGTTGGATGAGCTGTTTGTTTGGAGGCATGCTGTCAAGGTCCACCATCGTGGAGTAATCTGTCCAACGCCGCCTCCACTCACGAAAAAGCTGAAACGTGACGTCTGGTGAGAGGGCGGGTGGGGGTTGAACAGATGCCTTGGGAGCTGTTGGGGTAGCAAGAGTACCTGGAGGACGCTGGTGTGGTGGAGGAGGGAGTGTACTGGCGCCTTGGAGCGCGCTACCTGCGAGTGAGGGAGGGTGGGTTAGCGCCAGGGTCGCCAATAGTGCCTCAAAACGCAACTTTTCCTCCTCTCTTCGTGTCTCCTCCCTCTGAAGTTCCATTTCTCTACGTCGCTCGTCCCGGTCGTCCATCCACCTCAGAATTGTGGCAATGTCCGTCACTGGAGGTGGAGGATGAGAGTCTGCGCCCGGTGGAGGAGAAGGTGGTGGGGAGTCGTGTCTCCCATCTTGACGTTGTCCCTTCTTACCTCCCATCTTTGTGTGTGCGTGGACTGCACTGTTTAATATATAAAGTGGCGCCTCAACAGCTCGAACCACATATATATGACATAAACAGCGCAGAAATCACGCATATGGTCCAGGTCCACTGTTCTGTCCGTGAGTGAGTGCGTGCATGCGTGCGTGTGTGTGTCTGAGAGAGCGGAGCGTGGTCCGGCAAGACCGTCAGTGTCCCCCGGATGTCGCACGAGAAGGGTGTGCGCCTGCGTGCTCCGTGGGTACCACAAAAAACAGGCCAATGCTCAACTCTCAGCTCTAGACACACACTAATACACTGACACTAACACTGACACCGTCACTAAAACGCACTGTGACGGCGCAACACTGCACATCGCGGCGAAACACAGCGCAACACAACACAACACACTATGAGTCGACGCGCATCACCGGCAGACGTAACTGTCGGCATTGTTCACACACTTTGTAAGTCCACAGATCCTAGACACTGCGCCATGAAGGTTACTAGTGTGCCCTGAAGAATGCAGTGATGGCTAGGGAAACACTGAGTAACACTGAGTCCGTTTATTATGGATGAGAGAAATACAAGTGGTGACTCGCGTGGGCCATGCACGGCTCACACAGTCAGACTGAGGCTGCCTTGCCATATGGCAGCCTCGGGGCAATGTTGCCACATAACGTGCAGTGTTGCCACGTGATGATATATATAAATGCTACTCGGCACAGTAACTTATATACAGAGTTGCTACTCGGCACAGTAGCTTATATACATAACCTACACTGGGAGTGTCGGAGGTGTACCTGGGAGTGTCACAGGAGTACCTGGGATTGTCAGAGGTGTACCTAAGAGTATCGGAGGTTACCTGTGAGTGTCGGAGTTGTACCTGGGAGTGTCAGAGGTGTACCTGGGAGCGTGAGAAGTGTACCTGGGAGTATCGGAGGTGTACCTGGGAGTGTCGGAGGTGTACCTGGGAGTGTCAAAGGTGTACTTGGGAGTGTCAGAAATGTACTTGGGAGTGTCAGCGGTGTACCTGGGAGTGTCTGGGGTGTACCTGGGGAGTGTCAGAGGTGTGCCTGGGAGTGTCAGAGAGTGCACTTGGGGAGTGTCAGAGGTGCACCTTGGGTGTCTGAGGTGTACCTGGGGAGTGTCTGAGGTGTACCTGGCAGTGTCTGAGGTGTACCTGGCAGTGTCTAAGGTGTACCTGGCAGTGTCAGCGGTGTATCTGGGAGTGTCAGCGGTGTACCTGGGAGTGTTAGAGATGTACCAGGGAGTGTCAGAGGAATACCTAGGAGTGTTGGACGTGTACCTGGGAGTGTCAGATGTGTACCAGGGAATGTCAGTGGAGTACTTGGGAGTGTGAGAGGTGTACGTGGTAGTGTCAGAGGTGTACCTTGGAGTGTCAGAGATGTGCCTGGGAGTGTTAGAGGCGTATCTGGGAGTGTTGGATGTGTACCTGGGAGTGTCAGAGGTGTACCCGGGAATGTCAGTGGAGAACCTGGGAGTGTCAGAGGTGTACCTGGGAGTGTCGGAGGTGTACCTGGGAGTGTCAGGGGTGTACCTGGGAGTGTCAGAGGTGTACTTTGGAGTGTCAGGGGTGTACCAGGGAATGTCAGTGGAGTACCTGGGAGTGTCTGAGGTGTACCTGGGAGTGTCTGAGATGTACCTGGGAGTGGCAGGGGAGAACCAGGGGGTGAAAGAGGTGTACCTGGGAGTGTCGGAGGTGTACCAGGGAGTGTCTGAGGTGTACCTGGGAGTGTCAGAGATGTACCAGGGAGTGTCAGAGGAATACCTAGGAGTGTCAGAGGTGTACGTGGGAGTGTCAGCGGTGTACCTTGGAGTATCAGAGGTTTACCTGAGAGTGTCGGAGTTGTACCTTGGAGTGTCCGAGGTGTACCTGGGAGTGTGAGAAGTGTACCTGGGAGTGTCGAAGGTGTACCTAGGAGTGTCGGAGGTGTACCTGGTAGTGTCGGAGGTGTACCTGGGAGTGTCAGAGGTGTACTTGGGAGTTTCAGAGGTGTACCTCGGAGTGTCAGCGGTGTACCTGGGAGTGCCTGAGGTGTACCTGGGAGTGTCAGAGGTGTGCCTGGGAGTGTCAGAGGTGCACTAGGGAGTGTCAGAGGTGCATCTTGGAGTGTCTGAGGTGTACCTGGCAGTGTCTGAGGTGTACCTGGCAGTGTCTAAGGTGTACCTGGCAGTGTCAGCGGTGTACCTGGGAGTGTCAGCGGTGTACCTGGGAGTGTCAGAGATGTACCATGGAGTGTCAGAGGAATACCTAGGAGTGTCAGATGTGTACCTGGGAGTGTCAGCGATGTATCTGGGAGTGTTGGACGTGTACCTGGGAGTGTCAGATGTGTACCAGGGAATGTCAGTGGAGTACTTGGGAGTGTCAGAGGTGTACGTGGTAGTGTCAGAGGTGTACCTTGGAGTGTCAGAGGTGTACCTGGGAGTGTCAAAGGTGTACCTGGGAGGGTCGGAGGTGTACCTGGGAGTGTGAGAAGTGTACGTGGGAGTGTCGCAGGTGTACCTGGGAGTGTCGGAGGTGTACCTGGCAGTGTCAGCGGTGTACCTGGGAGTGTCAGAGGTGTACCAGAGAATGTCAGGGGAGTACCTGGGAGTGTCAAATGTGTACCTGGGAGTGTCAGAGGTGTGCCTGGGAGTGTCTGAGGTGTACCTGGGAGTGTCTGAGGTGTACCTGGGAGTATTTGAGGTGTACCTGGGAGTGTCAGAGAAGTACCAGGGAGCGTCACAGGAGTACCTGGGAGTGTGAGAGGTGTACACGCGTGTGTGAGCGGTGTACCTAGAAGTTTCTGAGGTGTACCAGGATATGTCAGTGGAGAACCTGGGAGTGTCAGAGGTGTACCAGGGGGTGGGGTGTCAGAGGTGTACTTGGGAGTGTCAGAGATGTACCTGGGAGTGTGAGAAGTGTACCTGGGAGTGTCAGAGGTGTACCTGGGAGTGTAAGAAGTGTACCTGGGAGTGTCAGGGGTGTACCAAGGAGTGTCAGTGGAGTACCTGGGAGTGTCAGAGGTATACCTGGGAGTATCGAAGGTGTACCTGGGAGTATCGGCGGTGTACCTGGGAGTGTCAAAGGTGTAACTGGGAGTATCAGAGGTGTACCTGGGAGTGTCAGAAGTGTACCTGGGAATATCGGAGGTGTACCTGGGAATATCGGAGGTGTACCAGGGCGTGTCAGAGGTGTACCTGGGAGTCTCTGAGGTGAACCAAAGAGTGTCAGAGGAGAACCTGGGAGTGTCAGAGGTGTACCTGGGAGTATCGGAGGTGTACCTGGGAGTATCGGAAGTGTACCTGGGAGTGTCAGATGTGTACCTGGGAGTATCAGAGGTGTACCTGGGAGTGTGAGAAGTGTACCTGGGAATTGTCACCAGGGTGGCCACTGGGAGTGTCAGAGGTATACCTGGGAGTGTCAGGGGTGTACCAGGAGTGTCAGTGGGTACCTGGGAGTGGCCAAGGGGTGCCTGGGAATTGTCAGAGGTGTACCTGGGAGTGTCAGAGGTGTACCTGGGAGTGTCAGAGGTGTACCTGGGAGTGTCGGAGGGTGTACCTGGAAGTGCAAAGTGTACCTGGGAGTGTCGAAGGTGTACCTGGGGTTGTAAGAAGTGTACCTGGGAGTGTCGGAGGTGTACCTGGGAGTGGCGGAGGTGTACCTGGGAATGTCAGAGGTGTACTTGGGAGTGTCAGAGGTGTAACTGGGAGTGTCGGAGGTGTACCTGGGGGTGTAAGAAGTGTACCTGGGAGTGTCGGAGGTGTACCTGGGAGTGTCGGAGGTGTACCTGGGAGTATCAGATGGGTACCTGGGAGTGTCAGCGGTGTACCTGGGAGTGTCTGAGGTGTACCTGGGAGTGTCAGAGGTGTGGCTGGGAGTGTCAGAGGTGCACTTGGGAGTGACTCAAGTACACCTTGGGTATCAGGTAATACCTGGGAGTGTCTGAGTGTACCTGGCAGTGTCTGAGAGTGTACCTGGCAGTGTCTGAGGTGTACCTGGCAGTGTCAGCAGTGTACCTGGGAGTGTCAGCGGTGCACCTGGGAGTGTTAGAGGTGTATCAGGGAGTGACAGAGGAGTACCTAGGAGTGTCAGATGTGTACCTGGGAGTGTCAGAGGTGTACTTGGGAGTATCGGAGATGTACCTGGGAGTGTCACAGGTGTTCCTGGGAGTGTCACAGGTGTACCTGGGAGTATCAGACATGTACCTGGGAGTGCCAGAGGTGTATCTGGGAGTGTTGGACGTGTACCTGGGAGTGTCAAAGGTGTACCAGGGAATGTCAGTGGAGGGAACACAAGTGTCAGAGGTATACCTGGCCAGTGTCGGAGGTGTACCTGGGAGTGTCAGAGGTGTACCTGGGAGTATCAGAGGTGTACCTGGGAGTGTCAGAGGTGTACCTGGGAATATCGGACGTGTACCTGGGAATATCGGAGATGTACCAGGGCGTGTCAGAGGTGTACCTTTGGAGTCTCAGAGGTGAACCAAAGAGTGTCAGAGGCGTACCTGGGAGTGTCAAAGGTGTACCTGGGGGTATCGGAGTTGTTCCTGGGAGTATCGGAATTGTACCTGGGTGTGTCAGAGGTGAACCTGGGAGTGTAAGAAGTGTACCTAGGAGTGTCAGGGGTGTACCAAGGATTGTCAGTGGAGAGCCTGGGAGTGTCAGAGGTGTACCTGGGAGTGTCAGAGGTGTACCTGGGAGTGTCAGAGGTGTACCAGGGAGTGTCAGGGGTGTAACTGGGAGTGTCAGAGGTGTAACTGGGAATGTCAGAGGTGAACCAGGAGTGTCAGTGGAGTACCTGGGAGTCTCAAAGGTGTGCCTGGGAGTATCGGAGGTGTACATCGGAATATCGGAGGTGTACATGTGAGTGTCAGAGGTGTATGTGGCAGTGTCAGAGGTGTACCTGGGAGTGTCAGAGATGTACCTGGGAGTGTCGGAGGTGTACCTGGGAGTGTGAGAACTGTACCTGGGAGTGTCGCAGGTGTACCTGGGAGTGTCGGAGGAATTAGCCACCTGCCAGTGTGTGTGTACCTGGAGTGTCAGAGGTGGACAGGTAATGTCAGTGGAATACCTGGGAGTGTCAGAGGTGTACCTGGGAGTGTCAGAGGTGTACTTGGGAGTGTCGGAGGTGTACTTGCGAATGTGAGAAGTGTACCTGGGAGTGTCTGGGGTGTACCTGGAAGTGTCTTTGGTGTACCTGGGAGTGTCTGAGTTGTACCTGGTGAGTGTCAGTGGAGTACCTGGGGGTGTCAGACGTGTACATGGGAGTGTCAGAGTTGTACCTGGGAATGTTAGAGGTGTGCCTGGGAGTGTCATAGGTGCACTTGGGAGTGTCAGAGGTGCACCATGGAGTGTCTGAGGTGTAACTGGGAGTGTCTGAGGTGTATCTGGCATTGTCTGAGGTGTACCTGGCAGTGTCTGAGGTGTACCTGGGAGTGTCAGCGGTGCACCTGGGAGTGTTAGAGGTGCATCAGGGAGTGACAGAGGAGTACCTAGGAGTTTCAGAGGTGCACCTGGGAGTGTCAGAGGTGTACCTGGGAGCACGGAGGCCTGGGAGTGTCAGAGGTGTACCTGGGAGTGTCAGAGGCCTGGGAGTGTCGGAGGTGTAACTGGGAGTGTCAAAAGCAAAATCTGGGAATGTCGGAGGTGTACATGGAGTGCTCAGGCAGGCACCTGGTGCACAAGGTGCACCTGGGAGTGTCATAGGTGTGCCTGGGAGTGTCTGGAGGTGTACCTGGGAGTGTCTGAGGTGTACCTGGGAAAGTACTGAGGTGTACCTAGAGTGTCTGGAGGTATTTGGGAGTGTCAGAGGTGTACCTGGGAGTGTCTGAGGTGTACCTGGGAGTGTCTGAGATGTACCTGGGAGTGGCAGAGGAGAACCAGGGGGTGAAAGAGGTGTACCTGGGAGTGTCGGAGGTGTACCAGGGAGTGTCTGAGGTGTACATGGGAGTGTCAGAGATGTACCAGGGAGTGTCAGAGGAATACTTAGGAGTGTCAGAGGTGTACGTGGGAGTGTCAGAGGTGTACCTAGGAATATCAGAGGTTTACCTGAGAGTGTCGGAGTTGTACCTTGGAGTGTCCGAGGTGTACCTGGGAGTGTGAGAAGTGTACCTGGGATTGTCGAAGGTGTACCTGGGAGTGTCCGAGGTGTACCAGGGAGTGTCGGAGGTGTACCTGGGAGTGTCAGAGGTGTACTTGGGAGTTTCAGAGGTGTACCTAGGAGTGTCAGCGGTGTACCTGGGAGTGCCTGAGGTGTACCTGGGAGTGTCAGAGGTGTGCCTGGGAGTGTCAGAGGTGCACTAGGGAGTGTCAGAGGTGCATCTTGGAGTGTCTGAGGTGTACCTGGCAGTGTCTGAGGTGTACCTGGCAGTGTCTGAGGTGTACCTGGCAGTGTCAGCGGTGTTCCTGGGAGTGTCAGCGGTTTACCTGGGAGTGTCAGAGATGTATCAGGGAGTGTCAGAGGAATACCTAGGAGTGTCAGAGGTGTACCTTGGTGTATCGGAGGTGTACCTGGGAGTCTCTGAGATGTACCTGGGAGTGTCAGAGGTGTGCCTGGGAGTGTCAGAGGTGCACTTGGGAGTGTCAGAGGTGCATATTGGAGTGTCTGAGGTGTACCTCGCAGTGTCTGAGGTGTACCTGGCAGTGTCTAAGGTGTACCTGGCAGTGTCTAAGGTGTACCTGGGAGTGTCAGCGGTGTACCTGGGAGTGTCAGAGATGTACCAGGGAGTGTCAGAGGAATACCTAGGAGTATCAGAGGTGTACCTGGGAGTGTCAGCGATGTATCTGGGAGTGTTGGACGTGTACCTGGGAGTGTCAGATGTGTACCAGGGAATGTCAGTGGAGTACTTGGGAGTGTCAGAGGTGTACGTGGTAGTGTCAGAGGTGTACCTTGGAGAGTCAGAGATGTACCTGGGAGTGTTAGAGGCGTATCTGGGAGTGTTGGATGTGTACCTGGGAGTGTCAGAGGTGTACCCGGGAGTGTCACATGAGAACCTGGGAGTGTGAGAGGTGTACCTGGGAGTGTCAGAGGTGTACCTGGGAATATCGGAGGTGTTCCTGGGAATATCGGAGATGTACCAGGGCGTGTCAGAGGTGTACCTGGGAGTCTCAGAGGTGAACCAAAGAGTGTCAGAGGCGTACCTGGGAGTTTCAGAGGTGTACCTGGGAGTATCGGAGTTGTTCCTGGGAGTATCGGAAGTGTACCTGGGAGTGTCGGAGGTGAACCTGGGAGTGTCAGGGGTGTAACTGAGAGTGTCAGAGGTGTAACTGGAAATGTCAGAGGTAAACCAGGAGTGTCAGAGGTGGAGTACCAGGAGTGGTGGAGTACCTGGGAGTCAAAGATGTACCTGGGAGTATCGGAGGTGTACATGGAATATCGGAGGTGTACATGTGAGTGTCAGAGGTGTACCTGGCAGTGTCAGAGGTGTACCTGGGAGTGTCAGAGATGTACCTGGGAGTGTCGGAGGTGTACCTGGGAGTGTGAGAACTGTACCTGGGAGTGTCGCAGGTCGCAGGTGTACCTGCCAGTGTCAGCGGTGTACCTGGGAGTGTCAGAGGTGTACCAGGTAATGTCAGTGGAATACCTGGGAGTGTCAAAGGTGTACCTGGGAGTGTCAGAGGTGTACCTGGGAGTGTCAGAGGTACCTGGGAGGTCAGAGGTGTACCTGGGAGTGTCAGAGGTGTACAGAGGTGTACCTGGGAGTGTCGGAGGTGTACTTGCGAATGTGAAAAGTGTACCTGGGAGTGTCTGGGGTGTACCTGGGAGTGTCTTTGGTGTACCTGGGAGTGTCTGAGGTGTACCTGGTGAGTGTCAGTGGAGAACCTGGGGGTGTCAGACGTGTACATGGGAGTGTCAGAGTTGTACCTGGGAGTGTCAGAGGTGCACCTGGGAGTGTCGGAGGTGTACCTGGGAGTGTAAGAACTGTACCTGGGAGTGTCAGAGGTGTACTTGGGAGTGTCAGAGGTGTACCTGGGAGTGTCAGCGGTATACCTGGGAGTGTCTGAGGTGTACCTGGGAATGTTAGAGGTGTGCCTGGGAGTGTCATAGGTGCACTTGGGAGTGTCAGAGGTGCACCAGAGAGTGTCTGAGGTGTACCTGGGAGTGTCTGAGGTGTATCTGGCATTGTCTGAGGTGTACCTGGCAGTGTCTGAGGTGTACCTGGGAGTGTCAGCGGTGCACCTGGGAATGTTAGAGGTGTATCAGGGAGTGACAGAGGAGTACCTAGGAGTTTTTGAGGTGTACCAGGGAGTGTCAGAGGTGTACCTGGGAGTATCGGAGGTGTACCTGGGAGTGTCAGAGGTGTACCTGGGAGTGTCAGAGGTGTACCTGTGAATCGGCTGCTTGTCCAATTAACCAGTCCGTTCACACATATTTATATTTGGGTTTTAAGTTACGAAACCCAAACGGTAGTTCCTTTGTTTTATTATAAAAGGTTGTATATATAATTCCTGAGTGTATATCAACCGTAAGTCTCACTGTCTAGGAGTGAATGAGAAAGGGACGGCGTTTATGTATGACAAACGTTTGGTCACGTCCTTTCGATATGAGTTGAGGTGAGCTACTGAAGCTTAGGGGCATCGCAGTGCGTGCTTACAGGAATGCTGAGCTATGGGTCTCGCCCTCTTGGGTAAGTTGCCCGCTCACGTGTCAATCTCATGTCTTACTCATAGACAGTGGAAAGTTACAGGGTGGTGAATCTGAATATAATATCAGATGTATTGACCCATTTATATAATACGTTCTGTTGATGAGACAGGGGCCTATTACATCGCTCGGTCACCTACCAGCCGAGCTCCGTGAGGCCTAAATAACTCACAGAGTACAGTACATCCTAGACAACCCTAACCATGTTATAAACAGATATGTAGACACTAAGCTGGGGAAATTACTGTAGGGGTATTCTCTACTACAGGGGACCTAGACTTTTGTGTCGTACGGGTTAGTATATTATGAACAATGTTGAATTTGGATGATACTGCCCGGTAATAACAGAACAGGAACATTATTGCCAGAATTAACAGAATACAGGGAATCGTAAGACTTGGTAGAGCAAATTCCCGTGACAGATAAAATGGCAAGTTATTATTCAAATCAGCAAAATGTGTCTCGTTCAAGAAAGCTAACACTTTTAATTTCTCTGATACTATTTGAATATCCTTGATAGTGAAATTCATTATAGGAAGTGGAATTAAAGCAGACTTGAGTTTTCGATTTAACGCAAAATGCTGATGAGTAGGCAAGGTCCGTAATGTACTACAAGTGATTTCACAGTAATCAGGAGCCTTGTAATGCCCTTTCACAACTAGCTGCTTAACACCATTTTGGCATTTTAAAATTACAGTAGTGAGATTTGGAAAGAACAAATACTGCACATTGTGAAGGTGAGCGTGGAACACAGTCTTTAGACTAACTGGCCTATAACTGCATTGCGCTAACGCTGTGCGTACATTTGGTTGTATGACTGCCAATTCACATATTCCATCTGCAGCAGGAATAAATGCAAACAATGTAGGCTGGACATGCGTGTAGGTGTAGATAAGACGACTTACACCGTGACAGTACCTCAGAATCCTCTATTGATAACAATGAATATTCTTCATCTACTAAGAAAAGTTCTTTAGGCCTATCTAGGGTATACAGTGTGTCGTTCACAAACCAGGGGAAGGGTTCTAAATGCCATGCATTAAACTCATGTTGCCCTCGCATAGGAATGTGGATCAGAATTGCATTGTGCGTGAGGGTTGACTCCAACAGTGGGTAATGATATTGAACCTCATTGTCATTGAAAATCGGAGTTAAATGATACTGCAACTTGGCTATTTTTAAAGCTTCAAGAAGCGTCTGCACAGGCACAAGCTTCGCGTCCACACGTCCTATCCCGGCATCTACAATGCTGTCTATTAGTTCATTTTTAGAGGTTACAATTTTATGAACTGAAATTTCAGCAGCATGCAAATATTCTGTGAAGTAAAGGAGCCATTCTAACGTCGGGATTGCTTTCTGTAACCTAGTAACAATCCTCGAAACTTGGTTAGACTCCATTATGATTGCATTAACCTTTGATTCTAGAGCAGTAATCGCGTGAAAGGTTTGAGAAATAACACGATTCTGTTGAGATACAGCTTGAACGACAACGTTCATGAAACTATTGTCGAATTCATCGAAGCTGTGCTGAGACCATGAAGAATGTCCAATGCTGATTGTAGTTGGCCGTCGACGTTTTCCATCTGACGCGAAAGTACGAGTTAACTTCTACTCGCAGAACGTAGTTTCATACAATAGTCATTTGGGACATTTTGCTTCTGAACAGTCTGTAAGGATGTATCAATCACATTATCATCAACTTGAGGTAAGACATTTATCTGGGTCTTCTTCAGACGATCCGCGTGCACGACATCTGCGATCTGTGCATTAGGCTTCCATATTTTGAATTTGTTGCCTGCTTCTTTTGAGATTATGCGGAATGGACCAGAAAATTTCGCCGAAAGTTTGGAGTTCCTTTCAGGTACCTGTAACATAACAGCGTCCCCAACGTTCAGTGCGATAGGTTTAGCATGTTTATGCTGTTTGATGATCATTTCGGCGCGTGACGCCGCTAGCTGTGATCGTACTTGGTTATGAATTTCTGTAAAGACATGAATTTGTTTTGCCGCAAAATCATCCGTATTATATACCGGGTATGGCGCCTCTGTAAGGATGTCGTAAGGCAGACGTTTATCTGTGCCATAGACAATATAGTAGGGTGTTTTGCCCGTAGAGCTATTAACTGACCCATTAATCGACGCTGCAACCTGCGGTAACCAATCCTCCCATGCGTATTGAAAACCATTAACGATTGGACGCAGTATTTCTAGGATTTTACGATTGGTTCTTTCAACAAGGCCATTAGCCTGTGGATGATAAGCTGTCACAAAAGTTTGTTTAATTCCATATTGTAAACATATATGCTCTATTAGCTCATTCTTGAACTCTGTTCCATTATCAGAGAGTAGAACTTTAGGCGTAGTATATGGACATATGAGATTCATCACTAATGCATAGGCTACTGCTTCGGCCGTTTTGCTTTTTAGTGGGACCAAGACCACGAACCTGGAAAAATGATCCACACACACTAAGACGTATCCTGATCCCTGATGACTCATTGGGAGTTATAACACATCAACAGCGACTGTGTCAAACGGACGGTCTGGTGTAGGATATTGTAGAATCGGGGCAGGTGATCCTGTCGATCTTTTATGTTGAGCACATGCCAAACAATTAGCTATGTGTAATTCTATGTCTTTCTTCATAGTGTTCCAGAAATACTTCTTTCGTAATTCCGCTAAGCATTTATCACGACCTTGGTGACCTGCTTGTGGGACATCGTGGAACAATGTCATTACTGCTTTGCGCAACGTGTCAGGTACGACTATTTGAGACACATTACCCTCAGGAGATTTTCTCGTCCTATTGAGTATGTTATGTCGTAATTCAGACTGACTTAAGGGAAGAAATAACTTGGGGAGTTTAACATCCTCGCCCGATTCGAGAGCAAAAATAACAGCTGACCAATATGGGTCGCGTCGTTGCTCATCTTCCAGCTGCGAAAGAGTGAATGTTGATACAGGCATTACTGGTGCTATATTTCTTGACAGAGCGTCGGCGACAACATTCGCCCTCCCAGGTAAATACCTAAATTCGGGGTCAAACTCTTGAATTGTCAGATACCAGCGTGCTAATCTGCCTGATAAGTTTCTGCCATGGAACAGTTCGGTGACTGCCGCATGATCAGTAAAAACAGTTATCTTGTAGCCAAAGATAATGTCTTTGAACTTCTTAAGTGCCCACACAACGGCTAACGTTTCTAAATGCGTCACCGAATAACGTGTTTCAGCATCGATTAGTTTGCGACTTGCAAATGCTATCACTCTAAACTTCCCACGCGTGTCCTCTTGCATGAGCACTGCTCCGACTCCAATTCCGGGAGCGTCAGTACAGAGAGTGAAAGGTTGAGTGTAGTCTGGGAATGCTAGAACCGGGGCATTGGTTAGCGCTGTCTTCAATGCCGTAATACTTTCCTCGTGTTCAGCATCCTATATAAACACTGCATCTTTTTTTGAGCAACCTCGTTCGGGCCGATGCTAATGTTGAATAGTCCTTGATAAAGGAACGATTATAACCAGATAATCCGAGAAGGCTACGCACATGATCATTTGAGGTAGGACGCGGGAACTGAGATACAGCTTTGACTTTATCATTAACTGTGTGTATGCCCTCACCGTCAACTACATGACCAAGGAAATGGATTCTGGATTTTAAAAACTCGCACTTTGAGAGTTTTATTTTGAGTCCTGCTGTGGAAAGTTTGGCCAAAACTTCACGCAGTTTTATCAGATGGGAATCGGCGTCCTTACTGACTACTATTAGATCATCCAAATAAGCGCAGACTGTGTTACCAATTAGTCCGGCAAACAGGGTGTTGATCATTTACGCGCCTGAAATCTATGACAGGGCGCCATCCACCATCCTTTTTCGGGACGAGGAATAATGGGCTATTAAAGGGGGATTTTGAGTGTCTAATGACATTCTCATCTAACATACCCTGTACCATATCTTGCACTACAGCGCGCTGGCTATGAGTTAGTCTATAAGCTGGTACGTAAATAGGGTTGGTTCCTTCCTTTAACGCTATATGATGGGATGTTAAATCTGTCTGACCTAGCGTTTCCCCTGGCAAGGCTACTATTTCTGTAGTCGGCAAGCAGCTCTAACAGGCGTGTCTTGCCCTGAGGATGATCGATCACCTTGACATGTGGTGTTATTTGATCTATCCTGGCCAGTCGAGTCTGTTGGCAATTCGCAACAATACCTCGAATTAGGAATTTATTTGGTTGCACTTCGACATTGCTGTGATATCTATAAAATCACACACATAACATCCTTTCTTTAATTTCTTGATAATGTGAAATTGCTCCCGCAATCCCGTAGACTTGTGTGTGTGTGTCTCACAGTAGACACAGCTGATTCCAAGGTCCGGTGATTGGGTCAATGCTCACAAAAATCCTGAGTACAGCAAACCGCCGCTAATTGTTACACAACGTCATCCACAACACCATACCTCAGAATGCTGAGACCATCTCTCAGACCGGATGTGTCATCATCACTAGGGTGGGTGCTGGGTGCTGGTAACTGGGGGTTGTTCACGCCATACGAAAGAATTTTGTTGACAGGATGTTGATTGATGACTAGTCTCAACAACTGCAGTCACGTCCTGTCACACCCTGGGCAGTGAACGAATCATTTGCAGAAACTAATGTTCACTTTAGCTCACAGGATTTTTGCGTTGGTGAATTCCTCATTCTGGTAATGGAGAGTACTCTTCAACATTGCAGGTACTATCTTCCAACTCTTGCTGCTGTAATCACGCTGGGAAGGTGTGTGGTTGAGGTCGAGATATATCTCTGACGCATGATCCGCCTTCCTCTTAATAGGATTGGTAGACAACACCTTCGTCCTAGCGGTGAGCATAGGTTCAGAATGACTCATTGCTGTGTAGGAAACACCTTTAAACGTAACACTATTATTACGTGGATGAACATCTATCATGTTCTTTCGAAGAGTTGGTAGACCAAGTAACCCGTCAGCTGGCAAAATGAACTGCTGAACTATATAAAAGTCCGCGTAGAAGGGCGTACCACGTCTTGAGAATCTGAGTGGTAACGTCACCATTCCTTTGATGCTCAGCTGAGTACCTGAAACTCCTTCGAGCTCAGCGTTACTAGGCCTCCATTTGAATTTGCGGTGAGGGAATTTACGTTGTAACTCGTGATATGATGTCAAGGCCAATACATTAGCGCAAGCACCTGTGTCTATATCAAGAGCCAATCTGGTATTATCCACTCTCACCGGTACTGACAACACTTCCACTTTTCTAAGCGCCGCTATAGAAGTGTTGTAAGGAGGGGCGGGAATTTCCCTATCTATCCCTCTCCTTGGTGTAGTGTGCGCTGGTCTTCCCCCGATGACTTGTCCTGGGGACGTTTCTGCTTGCGCCTATACGACACCTCCGTTTCACTTAGGTCCACTCCCCTAGCTTTAATTAGTATATCGCACTCATGTGAACTATGAGTAGTCGATTTGTGAAGAGCGCACCATTTGCGCGCTGTCTGGGTAGGAGGAGGTGCTGCTTTAGCTACCTCTCTGTTTGACCTTGAGAATGGCTTTGCACCGGGTGTGGCTTTATTTGCACTATTACCTCGGAGCTGAAAACAATCTTCCATTACGTGGCCACGTTTATTACAATGTGCGCATCGTAACGATGTTTTCTGTTTATATGTTCGGCGGGGAGGAGCGATCGGAGCTAAGTGTGTCGCGTAAGGAGTCTGGGAGTGAGGCATCTGAGGCATCTGAGACTGCTGGGGTTGTGGTGACGTCACTGAGGGTTGCGCCAGTAAGGGGCCCGTAGCCTGGGGACAGAGCTTGTTTGCGTATTCCACCATATCCAAGGGTGGTTCATACTGTACTTCCTGTGCCCGGCTATATAAGGGAACACGGACGGAAAGAAGAAAACTTATTAGTTCTATCAACATTTCCACGTTTTCTGGCGGCATATCACCCCATGAGTTGTACCAGCCTGATGACCGGAAGGTCGCTTGCATGTCCTGGCGAACCTGGCCCGCGATGTCAACAGCGTCAACGGGTGTTTCGTTTCGTATACCTGGAATACAGCGATCCAACCATCTGAAGATCCATTGCAGTTGGCCCAGCTGTGACCTACCCCCAAAAATCCCAATTAGCGTTCGCTTGAACTTTTCATAGTCAGGGCTTTGTAAACCAAACGCATTTAAACGACTGCCTGCATAGGAACCCTGCGTTATATGGGAACGTACATATGCTTTCTTATCTTCGTCAGTCGTTATGTGACTATTGCGCATGCTATCTTCACATGCACGAATAAAATGTGCGACCCTATAATCGTCTTGTCCCGTGAAATTTCGAACATAATCGCCGCGCTGCATGATATTAATGACAGTATCAGCTGTAGGTGTGTTAGTGAGGGTGTGAGGGTTAGACGAAGCCATTTTAGTGTTAGTATTAAGCAAATTAGTATTCTTACTCTTAACAGAAGGCTGGGTTAATAAGGTTGTTACCGATTTAGCAACAGACACACTATCACCTGTAACAGGGGTAACTGCTTTAGTATACTTAGGTGAGGTACTATAGTGATTACCAGACCGTAGGGTACGACGGTTTAAGTCGTCAAATGATTCGTCTATAACTTTCTCACTACTTCCTACCGACTCATTTAACTGTGTTCCATACTCAAAATCTATGTCAGTCTGGGCTTGATCATTGATGAGTTGGTTATCAGCAAATAGTTGCGCTAGGCGTTCGATTTCATCTACATTAGACATGGGAAACTTAGAAATTATCTATTAGCCCCCTTGGGTCAATGAATACTTAACAGTAAGTAGATCACTTGCCTCTCATTTACAAGACAATGAATATTAATTGTAGTTAATTTTTAAACTATCAATAAGAAGACAGACACTTACAACTACTGTAAATTATAGGATTTCAATACATTAATCTTACATTCGACACTTTATCATTGAAATAATCCTATCCGACGAACCTATGGGTGTGAAGATATCTCTCGAACGTGTTCATGTGTGTAAAACTATGTAATTTAAATACCTATTTATACAGAGTAGTACGTCTGTATAGAAAATGTGAATCCTTCAAAAGTTCTGAGTGGAGTGGTGGGTGGGGTGTGGGCGTTGCCTCTCCCTAGGATGCGCGCGCTGCTGCTGGTTTCCTTGGCAACGAGATGACGCTTCTGCTTTGGTGAGAGACGAGTCCACTTGATTTAGGTGAGTTCCTCCTCCGGCGATCAGAAAACAGATGATTGGTTATCACACTCGTCGTTCGCTGGCGAAAACTGCCGTGTGCTAATTCTTTCACAGTTCCACGTATATATGGAGATCTGTATGATGACACCGGAATTCGTAATTCGCGCTGACGACACGACAATACTGCTCAGCTGCTAGTGAAATACCAATTGAATTCCAGGTTACGAAACTGTTGTTCAACACTGCAACACTGTAATGTCTAGGGAATGCTGAGTGGAGTCTATCTCAACCGGCTCAATCTGGATATGTACCAACAGGCTGTAATATTTGTATATTACGAATTCTGCACGTATTTGTATGTGACAGAGATAAGGAGCGCTCACTACATATCGTCTCAATACGGGATATAGTTTTAAACACTCGGATTATGTAACGCGTCACTGCTGTGTGGTTTCTTGTTTTTCACAAGACACAGACGGATGATACGACTACCAGTTTGAAGAATCCGTACACACCGCTTGCCACCTATATGAATCGGCTGCTTGTCCAATTAACCAGTCCGTTCACACATATTTATATTTGGGTTTTAAGTAACGAAACCCAAACGGTAGTTCCTTTGTTTTATTATAAAAGGTTGTATATATAATTCCTGAGTGTATATCAACCGTAAGTCTCACTGTCTAGGAGTGAATGAGAAAGGGACGGCGTTTATGTATGACAAACGTTTGGTCACGTCCTTTCGATATGAGTTGAGGTGAGCTACTGAAGCTTAGGGGCATCGCAGTGCGTGCTTACAGGAATGCTGAGCTATGGGTCTCGCCCTCTTGGGTAAGTTGCCCGCTCACGTGTCAATCTCATGTCTTACTCATAGACAGTGGAAAGTTACAGGGTGGTGAATCTGAATATAATATCAGATGTATTGACCCATTTATATAATACGTTCTGTTGATGAGACAGGGGCCTATTACACCTGGGAGTGTCGGAGGTGTACCTGGGAGTGTCAGAAGTGTACCTGGGAATGTCGGAGGTGTACATGGAGTGTCAGAGGTGTACCTGGCAGTGTCAGCGGTGTACCTGGGAGTGTCATAGGTGTGCCTGGGAGTGTCTGAGGTGTACCTGGGAGTGTCTGAGGTGTACCTGGGAGTGTCAGAGGTGTACCTTGGAGTGTCTGAGGTGTATCTGGGTGTGTCAGAGGTGTACCTGGGAGTGTCTGAGGTGTACCTGGGAGTGTCTGAGATGTACCTGGGAGTGGCAGGGGAGAACCAGGGGGTGAAAGAGGTGTACCTGGGAGTGTCGGAGGTGTACCAGGGAGTGTCTGAGGTGTACCTGGGAGTGTCAGAGATGTACCAGGGAGTGTCAGAGGAATACCTAGGAGTGTCAGAGGTGTACGTGGGAGTGTCAGAGGTGTACCTAGGAGTATCAGAGGTTTACCTGAGAGTGTCGGAGTTGTACCTTGGAGTGTCCGAGGTGTACCTGGGAGTGTGAGAAGTGTACCTGGGAGTGTCGAAGGTGTACCTGGGAGTGTCCGAGGTGTACCTGGGAGTGTCGGAGGTGTACCTGGGAGTGACAGAGGTGTACTTGGGAGTTTCAGAGGTGTACCTCGGAGTGTCAGCGGTGTACCTGGGAGTGCCTGAGGTGTACCTGGGAGTGTCAGAGGTGTGCCTGGGAGTGTCAGAAGTGCACTAGGGAGTGTCAGAGGTGCATCTTGGAGTGTCTGAGGTGTACCTGGCAGTGTCTGAGGTGTACCTGGCAGTGTCTGAGGTGTACCTGGCAGTGTCAGCGGTGTACCTGGGAGTGTCAGCGGTGTACCTGGGAGTGTCAGAGATGTACCAGGTAGTGTCAGAGGAATACCTAGGAGTGTCAGAGGTGTACCTGGGTGTATCGGAGGTGTACCTGGGAGTGTCAGAGGTGTACC
>NW_024745979.1:0-14246 GCF_018991925.1 Homarus americanus
GTTATACTCGACTATTGGACTTTGCTATACCTGATAAAAGACTTAAGAGTAATGCTGGATCAGGGAATTTGTTATACTGGATCAGGGACTCTGTTATACTCGATCAGTTTGCTTATACTCTCGCCGACGAGGTGGTGGTTTTGTTTATTCTCGACCAGGGTCTTTGTTGTGCTGCCTGGATCACGCAACTTGTTATACTCGATCAGGGCCTTTTTTTGATATTTCACTGTGGACTTTGTTTACCATCTGGGGGGCTGGTTTTCTTTGATCAGGGACTTATACTTGAATAGGACTTTGTAATATTCGGATCAGGGGGCTTTATTGTACCATCAGGGACTTGTTATTATCGATCAGCCTGTGGTTATACCTGATCAAGGACATTGCCATACTCGACCAGGAAACTTTGTTATATTAATGATCATCTCGATTGAGATAATAGCGTCTCCTGATTTGATTATAACAAAGTCCTGCTATCGAGTAACAAAGTCCCTGTCGAGTCACCCTCATCGAGTATAAAACTTCTAATCGGTATCAGGCCTTTCGATCGAGTATAAACAAAGTCCTCAGTCGAGAGCACAAGTTCTGGTCGAGAGTACCAGCGTCTTCATTGCGTATAACAAAACTCTCTGGTTCAGTATAACAAAGATTCCTGGTCGAGTATAATTATGCCTGATCGAGTATCAACAAAGTCCCCTTATCGTGCATTATCAGCAAGTTTCCTGGTTAACAAAGCCACCTGATCATTGACGAGAGAACAGTCCTCGACGTATAACAGTCCTCATTCGAGGTGACAAAGCGTCTCCCCAGTTGAGTATAAGAAAGCTCTTCAATCGTAGTAGAATAAAACCGCCTGATCGGCAGTACACATCCCCTGATCGAGTATATTACTCCATCAGGGACTTCGGTTTTACTCGACCAGGGCCTTTGTTATACCTGATGAGGGGGCTTTGTTATAATTTCGATCAGGGACATAACTATGAGGACTTTGTTATACTCGATCAGGGGACTTTCTTATACTCAGGACTTTGTTCTCGACCAGGATTTTGTTTTAATCGGTCAGGAGACTTTTATATTCGATCAGGATTTTGTTAAGCTCGATCAGGGCCGTTATTATACTCGATCAAGGGCCTTTGTTATACTCGATCAGGGGACTTTGTTATACTCGATGAAGGACTTTGTTATACTCGATTGGGGGCAGGGGACTTTGTTATACTCGATCAGGGGACATTACTATACTCGGGGACTTTGTTATACTCGATCAGGGCCATTATTATACTCGACCAGGGGGGTTTGATATACTTGATCAGGAGACTTTCTTATACTCGATGAGGGGCTCTTTTATACTCGACCAGGATGATTTGTTATGTTCGACCAGTGGCCTTTGTTATACTCGATCAGGGGGCTTTGTTATATTCGATTAGGGGACTTTCATATATTAGACCAGGGGCCTTTGTTATGGTCAACCATGTAACTTTGTTATACGCGATGAGGGGACTTTGTTATACTCGACCAGGGGCCTTTGTTATGCTCGATAAGGGTACTTTGGTATACTCGATGAGGGGCCTTTGTTATATTATATTAGGGGCTTTTGTTATACTCGAACCAGGGGAATTTCTTATACTCGATCATGAGACTTTGTTATACTCGATCATTGCCTTTATTATACTCGACCTGAGGGGTTTGATATACTCGATCAGGGGACTTTGTTATACTCGACCAGGGTGCTTTGTTATGTTCGACCAGTGGCCTTTGTTAAACTCGACCAAGGGGCTTTGATATATTCGATAAGGGGACTTTGTTATACTCGACCAGGGGCCTTTGTTATACTCGATCAGGGGACATTACTATACTCGCCCCGGGAACTTTGTTATACTCGATCAGGGCCATTATTATACTCGACCAGGGGGGTTTGATATACTTGATCAGGAGACTTTCTTATACTCGATGAGGGGGCTCTTTTATACTCGACCAGGGTGATTTGTTATGTTCGACCAGTGGCCTTTGTTATACTCGATCAGGGGACTTTGTTATATTCGATTAGGGGACTTTCATATATTAGACCAGGGGCCTTTGTTATGGTCAACCAGGGGATATGTTATACTCGATGAGGGGATGTGTTATACTCGATCAGGGGACTTTGTTATATTCGATTAGGGGACTTTCATATATTAGACCAGGGGCCTTTGTTATGGTCAACCAGGGGATATGTTATACTCGATCAGGGGATGTGTTATACTTGATCAGGGGACTTTGTATTATTCGATGAGGGGGGCTTTGTTATGCTCGATAAGGGGACTTTGTTATATTAGATTAGAGGACTTTGTTATTCTCGATCAGGGGCCTTGGTTATACTCGATGAAGGGCCTTTGTTATACTCGATGAGGGGACTTTGTTATACTCGATCAGGGGGATTTGTTTTCCTCGAGAAGGGGACTTTCTTATACTCGATCAGGGGACTTTGTTATACTTGATCAGGGGACTTTGTAAGATTCGATCAGGGGAGCTTTGTTATACTCGACCAGGGGCCTTTGTTTTGCTCGATAAGGGGACTTTGTTATACTCGATGAGGGTCCTTTGTTATACTCGACCAGGGAACTTTGTTATACACGATCAGGGGATATGTTATACTCGATAAGGGGATGTGTTATTCTCGATCAGGGGACTTTGTTATACTCAGTCAGGAGGCTTTGTTATACTCAACCGGGGGCCTTTGTTATACTCGATCAGGGGAATTTGTTATACTCGATTAGGTGGTTTTGTTATACTCGACCAGGGGTCTTTGTTGTGCTCGATCACGCGACTTTGTTATACTCGATCAGGGGCCTTTGTTATACTCGTTGAGGGGACTTTGTTATACTCCATCATGGACTGTGTTATACTCCATTAGGGGCCTTTGTTATACTCGATCAGGGGACTTTGTTATACTTGATCAAGGGACTTTGTATTATTCGATCAGGGAGCCTTTTTTATGCTCGATAAGGGGACTTTGTTATATTCGATGAGAGGACTTTGTTATTCTCGATCAGGGGCCTTGGTTATACTCTACCAGGGGACTTTGTTATACTCTACCAGGGGACTTTTTTATATTCGATCAGGGGACTTTGTTATACTCGATCAGGGGATATTACTATACTCGACCAGGGAACTTTGTTATACACGATCAAGGGATATGTTATACTCTATCAGGGGATGTGTTATACTCGATCAGGGGACTTTGTTATACTCGATCAGGAGGCTTTGTTACACTCAACCGGGGGCCTTTGTCTTACTCGATCAGGGGCCTTTGTTATACTCGATCAAGGGGCTTTGTTATACTCGATCAGGGGACATTGGTATACTCGATCAGGGGGCTTTGTTTTCCTCGATCAGGGGACTTTGTTATACTCCATCAGGGTCATTGTTATCCTCCATAAGGGGCCTTTGTTATATTCGTCCAGGACTCTTTGTTATACTCGATCAGGGGACGTTTTTATACTTGAAAGGGGACTTTGTAATATTCGATAGGGGGGCTTTGTTATACTCAATCAGGGGACTTTGTTATACTCGACCAGAGGACTTTGTTATGCTCGATCAGGGGGCTTTGATATACTCGATCAGGGGACTTTGTTTTACTCGATTAGGGGACTTTGTTATACTCGATGATTGGGCTTTGTTATACTCGATCAGGGGACTTTGTTATACTCGACCAGAGTCCTTTGTTATGGTCGACCAATGGCCTTTGTTATACTCGATCAGGGGGCTTTGTAATATTCGATTAGGTGACTTTGTTATACTCGATGAGGGGCATTTGTTATACTCGATCAAGGGCCTATGCTATGCTCCATCAGGGGACTTTGTTAGACTCGATTAGGGGCCTTTGTTATAATCGATCATTGGACTTTGTTATACTCGATTAGGGGGATTTGTTCTACTATATCAGGGGCTTTTGTTATAATCGAACCAGGGCAATTTGGTATACTCGATCATGAGAATTTGTTATACTCGATCAGGGCCTTTATTATACTCGACCAGGGGTGTTTGATACACTCGATCAGGGGACTTTGTTATACTCGGTCAGGGAGCTTTATTATACTCGATCAGGGGACTTTGTTATACTCGATAAGGGGACTTTGTTATACTCGATCAGGGGGCTTTGTTTTCCTCGATCAGGGGACTTTGTTATACTCCATCAGGGTCTTTGTTATACTCCATTAGGGGCATTTGTTATTCTCGAATAGGGGTCTTTGTTATACTCGATCAGGGGACTTTGTTATACTTGATCAGGGGACTTTGTAATATTCGATGAGAGGGGCTTTGTTATACTCAACCAGGGTCCTTTGTTATGCTCGATAAGGGGACTTTGCTATAGTCGATCAGGGGCCTTTCTTATACTCGATCAGAGGACATTACTATACTCGACCAGGAAAGTTTGTTATACACGATCAAGGGATATGTTATACTCGATCAGGGGATGTGATATACTCGATCACAGGACTTTGTTATACTCGATTAGGAGGCTTTGTTATACTCAACCGGGGGCTTTGTTAAACACGACCAGGGAACTTTGTTATACTCGATCAGAGGACTTTGTTATATTCGATCAGGGGACTTTGTTATTCTCGATCAGGGGCCTTGGTTATACTCGACCAGGGGACTGTTATACTCGACCAGGGGACTTTGTTATACGCGACCAGGGGACTTTGTTATACTCGATGAGGGGAATTTGTTATACTCGACTATTGGACTTTGTTATACTCGATAACAGGACTTTGTTATACTCGATCAGGGGAATTTGTTATACTGGATCAGGGGACTTTGTTATACTCGATCAGGGGGCTTTGTTATACTCAACCAGGGCACTTTGTTATACTCGATGAGGTAGTTTTGTTATACTCGATCAAGGGATGTGTTATACTCGATCAAGTGACTTTGTTATACTCGATCAGGAGGCTTTGTTATACTCGATCAGGCGACTTTGTTATATTCGACCATGGGACTTTGTTATACTCGAACTGAGGACTTTGTTATACTCGACCAGGGGACTTTGTTATACTCGATCAGGGGACTTTGATATACTCGATGAGGGGGCTTTGTTATACTCGACCAGGGGCCTTTGTTATGCTCAATTAGGGTACTTTGTTATACTCGATCAGGGGCCTTTGTTATACTCGACCAGGGGACTTTTGTTAAGGGCCTCGATCAGGGGATTTTGTTATACTCGATCAGGGACATCATTACTATACCTCGATTAGGGGCCTACACGATCAGGACTTTGATATACTCGATGAGGGGGCTTTGCTATACTCGACCAGCCTTTGTTATGCTCAATTAGGTACTTTGTTATACTCGATCAGGGCCTTGTTATATTTTTGTTATACTCGAACCAGGGAATTTGTTAAAGCCGATAAGGGACTGTTATACGATAAGGGGCCTTGTTATGCTCGATGAGGGACATTACTATATACTCGACCCGGGAACTTTTGTTATACTCCGGACCAGAGGGCTTTGATATACTTGATCAGGAGATTCTCTTTATACTCGATGAGGGCTCCTTTTTATACTGACCAGGGTGATATGTTATGTTCGATCAGTGGCCTTTTGTTATACTCGATCAGGGGCTTTGTTATATTCGATTAGGGAACTTTCTATATATACAGGACCAGGCCTTTGTTATGGTTAACCAGGGGACTTTGTTATACTCGATGAGGACTTTGTTATACTCGATCAGGGACTTTGTTATACTTGATCAGGGAGACTTTGTAATATTCGATTAGGGGCTTTGATATACTCGACAGGGCCTTTGTTATGCTCGTTAAGGGACTTTGTTATACTCGATGAGGGCCTTTGTTATACTCGATCAGGGGACTTTCTTATACTCGATGAGGGTCTCTTTTTTATACGACCAGGGTGATATGTTATGTTCGACCAGTGGCCATTGTTATACTCGATCAGGGGGCTGTGTTATATTCGATTAGGGACTTTCATATATTAGACCAGGGGCCTTTGTTATGGTCAACCAGGGACTTTGTTATACTCGATGAGGACTTTGTTATACTCGATCAGGGACTTTGTTATACTTGATCAGGGACTTTGTTAATATTCGATTAGGGGGCTTTGATATACTCGACCAGGGGCCTTTGTTATGCTCGTTAAGGGACTTTGTTATACTCGATGAGGGCCTTTGTTATACTCGATCAGGGACATTACTATATACTCGACCGGGAACTTTGTTATACACGATCAGGGAATATGATATACTCGATCAGGGGATGTGTTATACTCGATCAGGGACTTTGTTATATACTCAGTCAGGAGGCGTTGTTATACTCAACCGGGGGCCTTTGTTATATGATCAGGAATTTGTTATACTCGATCAGGGCTTTGTTATACTCGATCAGGACTTTGTTATATCTTGATCATGGACTTTGTAATATTCGATCAGGGGGCTTTTATATACTCGACCAGGGCGCTGTTATGCTCGATAAGGACTTTATACTCGATGAAGGGCCTGTTATACTCGATCAGGGGACATTACTATACTCACCGGGAACTTTGTTATACACGATCAGGGATATGATATACCGATCAGGATGTGTTATACTCGATCAGGGGACTGTTATACTCAGTAAGGCTTTGTTATACTCAACGGGGGCCTTTGTTATACTCGATCAGGGAATTTGTTATACTCGATCAGGGGCCTTTTTGTACTCGATCAGGAACTGTTATACTCGATCAGAGGACTTTGTTATACTCGATCATGGGACTTTGTTTTACTCGACCAGGAACTTTGTTATATACGATCAGAAGATATGTTATATCAATCAGGGGATGTGTTTTACTCTGATCAAGGGACTTTGTTATACTCGATCAGAAGGCTTTGTTTTTACTCGATCAGGTGACTTTGTTATCTCGACCATGGACTTTGTTATACTCGATCAGGGGAATTTATTATATCTCGATCGGGGAATTTGTCTTACTCGATCAGGTGAGTTTGTTATACTCGATCAAGGGACTTTGTATTCTCGACCATGGAATTTGTTATACACGATTAGGAGGCTTTGTTATATTCGATTAGGGGCCTTTGTTATACTCTATGAGGGCTATGTTATACTCGAACCAGAAATTTGTTACTCGATCTTGAGACTTTGTTATACTCGATCAGGGCCTTTATTATACTCGACCAGGGGGTTTGATATACTCGATCAGGGACTTTGTTATACTCGGTAAGGGCCTTTATTATAGTCGATCAGGGACTTTAATAAACTCGATCAGGGACTTTGTTATACACGACCATGGGACTTTGTTATACTCGATCGAAATTTTTATACTCGATCAGAAATTTGTTATACTCGATCGGGGAATTTGTTTACTCGATCAGGGCTTTGTTATACTCGATCAAGGGACTTTGTTATTCTCGACCATGGGACTTTGTTATACGATTACGAGGCTTTGTTATATTCGATTAGGGCCTTTGTTTATACTCTATGAGGGGCATATGTTATACTCAAACCAGAATTTGTTATACTCGATCTTGACACTTTGTTATACTCGATCAAGGCCTATTATACTCGACCAGGGGTTTTGATATACTCGATCAGGGACTGTTATACTCGGTAAGGGCCTTTATTATAGTCGATCGGGGACTTTATATACTCGATCAGGGACTTTGTTATACGACAAGGGACTTTGTTATACTCGATCAGAGGTTTTGTTATACTCGATCGGGACTTTGTTTTTAATCGATCAGGGACTTTATACTTGATCGGGGACTTTGTTATACTTGATCAGGGACTTTTGTTATTCGATCACGGGGGCTTTGTTATGCTCGACCAGGGGCGTTTGTTATGCTCGATAAGGGACTTTGTCTCCATCAGGAGGCTTTGTTACTCAACCGGGGTTGTTATATACGACCAAAGGGGACTTTGTTATACTCGATCAGAGGACTTTGTTTCTCGATCGAGACTTTGTTTCCCAATCGATCAGGGGACTTTGTTGCCACTGATCAGGGGACTTTGTTATACTTGATCACGGGACTTTGTATTATTCGATCACGGGGGCTTTGTTATATCGACCAGGGGCGTTTGTTATGTCGATAAGGGGACTTTGTTATACTCCATCAGGAGGCTTTGTTATACTCAACCGGGGGTCTTTGATAATTTCGATGAGGGCCTTGGTTATATACTCGACCAGGGACTTTGTTATACTATATCAGAAATTTGTTATACTCGACCAGGGAATTTGTTATACTAAATAAAGAGACTTTGTTATATCGATCAGGGGACTTTGTTATACTCGATTAGGGGCATTTGTTATACTCGATGAGGGTCTTTGTTGCCTTACTCAATGAGGGCCTTTTTATATACTCAATCATGGGCCTTTGTTATATAACCAGGGGACTTTGTTTATACTCGATCAGGGGAATTTGTTATAGTGAATAGGGGACTTTGCTATATACTCGATCAGGGGACTTTTTTATAGTCGATCAGGGGACTTTGTTATACTCGACTAGGTGCCTTTATTATACTCGATCAAGGGCCATTGTTATACTCGATCAGGGGACTTTGTTATACTCGATCAGAGGACTTTGTTATACTCGATCAGAGGACCTTGTTATACTCGATCAAGAGGCTTTGTTATACTCGATCAGGGGATATTACTATCACGAGACCAGGGAACTTTGTTATACACGATCAGGTGATATGTTATACTCGATCAGGGGATGTGTTATACTCGATCAGGGGACTTTGTTATACTCGATCCAAGAAGCTTGTTATATACTCAACCGGGAGCCTTTGTTATACTCGATCAAGGGGCCTTTGTTATACTCGATCAAGGGACTTTGTTATGCCCACGACCATGGGACTTTGTTATACACCAATCAGGGACTTTGTTATACTCGACAAGGGACTTTTGATTTACTCGATGAGGGACTTTTTATAGTCGATCAAGGGGACTTTGTTATACTCGATTAGGTGCCTTTTATTATACTCGATCAAAGGGCCATTGTTATACTCGATCAGGGGACTTTGTTATACTCGATCAGAGGACTTTGTTATACTCGATCCCAGAGGACTTTGTTATACTCGATCAAGGGGCTTTGTGCCATGATCAGGGATATACTATACGAGACCAGGGAACTGTTATACACGATCAGGTATTTATATTTATACTCGATCAGGGGATGTGTTATACTCGATCGAGGGCTTTGTTATACTCGATCAAAAACTTTGTTATACTCAACCGGGGCCTTTCTTATACTCGATCAAAGGGACTTTGTTATACTTGACCATGGGACTTTGTTATACTAAGATCAGGGGACTTTGCTATACTCAATCAGGGGCCTTTATTATATTTGACCAGGGGTTTTGTTATACTCGATTTGGGGACTTTGTTATACTCGATGAGGAGGAGCTTGTTGTACTCGATCAGGGGGACTTTGTTATACCCGACCAGGTCCTTTGTTATGCTCGATCACAGGACTTTTGTTATTCTAGATCAGGGGAATTGTTATACTCGACCAAGGACTTTGTTATACACGACCAGGGGACTTTGTTATACTCGATCAGAGGACTTTGTTATACTCGATCAGGGGCCTTTGTTATACTCGATCAAGGGCCTTTGTCGTAATCGATCAGGGACTTTGTTATACTTGATCAGAAATTTGTTATACTCGACCAGGGATTTTGTTATATGATCAGGGAATTTGTTATACTAGACCAGGGGACTTGACATATACTCGATCAAGGGCGCTTTGTTATCTCGATCAGAGGACTTTGTTATACTCGATTAGGGACTTTGTTATACTTGGTAGGGGGACTTTGTTATACTCGGTCAGGGGCTTTGTTATACTCGACCAGGGGACATTACTATACTCGACCAGGGGAACTTTGTTATACACGATCAGGGATATGTTTTACTCGATCAGGGATGTGTTATACTCGATTAAGGACTTTGCTTTACTCGACCAGGGGGACTTTGTTATACTCGATCATAGGACTTTGTTATACTTGATCAGGAGACTTTGTAATATTCGATCAGGGGCTTTGTTATACTCGACCAGGGGCCTTTGTTATGGAAATAAGGGGAATTTGTATACTCGATCAGGGGCCTTTGTTATATTCGATCAGGGGACTTTGTTATACTCGACTAGGTGACTATGTTATATACTCGATCAGGGGGCTTTGATATACTTGATCAGGGGACTTTATTATCTCGATCAGGGGACTTTATTGTAACTCGACAGTTGTGTTTGTTATACTTTCGATGATTGGACTTTGTTATACTCGATTAGGGACTTTTGTTATGTGCTCAACCAGTTGTGTTTGTTATACTCGATCAGGGGACTTTGTTATATTCGATTAAGGGGACTTTGTTATACTCGATGAGAGGATTTGCTATACTCAAATCAAGGGCCTTTTGCCATACTCGATCAGGGGACTTTGTTAGACTCGATTAGGGGCCTTTCGTATACTCGATCAGGGGGACTTTGATATTCTCGATGAGTGGGCTTTGTTACACTCGACCAGAGGCCCTTTGTTATACTCGATCCAGGGACTTTGTTATGCTTGATAAGGGGACTTTGTCATACTCACGATGAGGAGCTTTTTATACTCTTTGAGACTTTGTTATACTCGATCAGAGTGACTTTGTTATACTCGACCAGGGTCTTTGTTATGCTCGATCAGGGGACTTTGTTATGCTCGATAAGAGAACTTTGTTATACTTGATGAGGGCCTTTGTTATACTCGATCAGGTGAATTTGTTATACTCGATCCAGGGGACTTTGTCATACTCGATGAGGGGGCTTTATACTCAACTAGGGACTTTGTTATATACTCAGTCAGGTGACTTTGTTATTTCTCGACCGAAGTCTTTGTTATGCTCGATCAGGGGACTTTGTTTATACGTCAGGACTTTCTTATACTCGATTAGGGGCTTTGTTTTCCTCGATCAGGGACTTTGTTATACTCCATCATGGTCTTTGTTATGCTCATTAGGGTCCTTTATTATACTCGACCAGGGAACTTTGTTATGCTCGACAAGGGGCCTTTGTTATGCTCGATAAGGGGACTTTGTTACGCACTCCTCGATAGGGATGCTTTGTTATACTCAACCGGGGGCCTTTGTTATACTCAATCAGGGGCCTTTGTTATTCTCCATCAGGGCGCTGTTATACTCGATCAACGGCCTTTGCATAATCGATCAGGGGACTTTGTTATTCTTGATCAGAATTTGTTTATATACTCGTCAAGAGTTTTGTTATACTCTGTGGTGGGCTTTGTTATCCTCGATCCCAGGGGACTTTGTTTTATAAAATGATTTGGCTTTGTTATACTCGATCAGGGACTTTGTTATACTCGATCAGGGGACTTTGTTATACTCGACCAGGGTCCTTTGTTATACTCGGTGATTGGGGTTTTGTTATACTCGATAAGCGGAATTTGTTATACTCGATCAGAAGGACTTTGCTATACTCGATCAGGGACTTTTATAGTCGATCAGGGACTTTGTTATACTCGAGTTAAGTGCCTTTATTATGCTCGTCAAGGGCCATTGTTATACTCTTGATCAGGGGACTTTGTTATACTCGATCAGAGGACTTTGTTATACTCGATCAGAGGACTTTGTTATACTCGATCAAAGAGCTTTGTTATACTCGTCAGGGGATATTACTATACGAGACCAGGGAACTTTGTTATACGATCAGGTGATATGTTATATACTCGATCAGGGGATGTGTTATACTCGATCAGGGGACTTTGTTATGCTCGATCAAGCTTTGTTATACTCAACCAGGGGGCCTTTGTTGCATACTCGATCAGGGGCCTTTGTTATACTCGATCAAGGGACTTTGTTATTCTTGACCATGGGACTTTGTTATACGCAATCAGGGGTCTTTGTTATACTCGACAAGGGGACTTTGATTTACTCGATGAGGAGGACTTTTTATGGTGATCAGGGGACTTTGTTATACTGATTAGGTGCCTTTGTATATAGTCCAAGGGCCATTGTTATACTCGATCAGGGACTTTGTTATACTCGATCAGAGGACTTTGTTATACTCGATCAGAGGACTTTGTTATACTCGATCAAGAGGCTTTGTTATACTCGATCCCAGGGGATATTACTATACGAGACCAGGGAACTTTTGTTATACACGATCAGGTGTATGTTATACTCGATCAGGATAATGTGCCTCCGATCAGGGGACTTTGTTATACTCGATCAAGAAGCTTTGTTATACTCAACCAGGGGCCTTTGTTATACTCGATCAGGGGCCTTTGTTGCCACTCGATCAAGGGACTTTATTATAACGACCATGGGACTTTGTTATACTAGATCAGGGACTTTGCTATACTCAATCAGGGGCCTTTATTATATTTGACCAGGGACTTTGTTATATCGATTTTAGGGGACTTTGTTGCTCCACTCAAATTGAGAGAGGGAGGCTTTGTTCACTCAATCAGGGACTTTGTTATACCCGACCAGGGTCCTTTGTTATGCTCGATCACAGGACTTTGTTATTCTCGTCAGAAATTTATTTATACTCGACCAAGGGCTTTCAGTACATGCCACACGAGCCAAAGGGGACTTTGTTATACTCGATCAGGGGAATTTGTTATACTAGACCAGGGGACTTTGTTATACTCGATCAAGGGCCTTTGTTATACTCAACCAGGGGACTTTGTTATACTCGATCGGGGAATTTGTTATACTCGACCAGGGACTTTGTTATACTCGATCAGGGGAATTTGTTATACTAGACCAGGGGACTTTGTTATACTCGATCAAGGGCCTTTGTTATACTCGATCAGAGGTCTTTGTTATACTCGATTAGGGGACTTTGTTAAACTTGAGCAGGGGACTTTGTTATACTCGATTAGGGGGCTTTGTATTACTCGATCAGGGGACATTACTATACTCGACCAGGGAACTTTGTTATACACGATCAGGGGATATGTTTTACTCGATCAGGGGATGTGTTATTCTCGATTAGAGGACTTTGCTATACTCGATGAGGATGCTTTGTTATACTCAACCGGGGGCCTTTGTTATAATCGATTAGGGGCTTTTGTTATACTCGATCAAGGGACTTTGTTATACTCGATCAGGGGGCTTTGTTTATATCAACCAGCGGACTTTGTTATACTCCATCAGGGTCTTTGTTATACTCCATCAGGGGCCTTTGTTATACTCGACCAGGGGACTTTGTTATACTCGATCATGGGACTTTGTTATACTTGATCAGGAGACTTTGTAATATTCGATCAGGGGGGCTTTGTTATACTCGACTAGGGGCCTTTGTTATGGTCGATAAGGGGACTTTGTTATACTCGATCAGGTGCCTTTGTTATATTCGATCAGGGGACTTTGTTATACACGACCAGGGGACTTTGTTATACTCGATCAGAGGGCTTTGTTATACTCGATCAGGGGCCTTTGTTATACTCGATCAAGGGCCTTTGTCATAATCGATCAGGGGACTTTGTTATACTTGATCAGGGGAATTTGTTATACTCGACAAAGGGGACTTTGTTATACTCGATGAGGGGAATTTGTTATACTAGACCAGGGGACTTTGTTATACTCGATCAAGGGCCTTTGTTATGCTCAACCAGGGGACTTTGTTATACTCGATCAGGGGAATTTGTTATACTCGACCAGGGGACTTTGTTATACTCGATTAGGGGACTTTGTTATGCTCGACCAGCATCCTTTGTTATGCTCGACCAGTGGCGTTTGTTATACTCGATCAGGGGACTTTGTTATATTCGATTAGGGGACTTTGTTTTACTCGATGAGGGGCATTTGTTATACTCGATCAAGGGCCTTTGCTATACTCGATCAGGGGACTTTGTTAGACTCGATTGGGGGCCTTTGTTATACTTGATCAGGGGACTTTGATATTCTCGATGAGTGGGCTTTGTTACACTCGACCAGGGGCCTTTGTTATGCTCCATCAGGGGACTTTGTTATACTCGATCAGGGGCCTTTGTTATACTATATCAGGGGCTTTTGTTATACTCGAACCAGGGGAATTTGTTATACTCAGTCATGAGACCTTGTTATACTCGATCAGGGCCTTTATTATGCTCGACCAGTGAGGTTTGATATACTGGATCAAGGGACTTTGTTATACTCGATTAGGGGGCTTTGTTATACTCGACCAGGGTGCTTTGTTATGCTCGACTAGTGGCTTTTGTTACATTCGATGCAGGGCCTTTGTTCTCCATCAGGCCACTTTGTTATACTCGATCAACGGCCTT